>NC_138777.1:69304743-69434743 GCF_965119305.1 Pelophylax lessonae
CGCATGCCTATGAGTAGGGCTGCACAATATTGCCCCCCATCAATGTAGTGACCAGCATGCCCCCCCATCAATTGACAATGTAGTAACCAGCGTATCAACCCATCAATGTAGTGACCAGCGTACCAACCCATCAATGTAGTGACCACCAGCGTACCAACCCATCAATGTAGTGATTACCAGCGTACCAACCCATCAATGTAGTGACCACCAGCGTACCAACCCATCAATGTAGTGACCACCAGCGTACCAACCCATCAATGTAGTGATTACCAGCGTACCAACCCATCAATGTAGTGACCACCAGCGTACCAACCCATCAATGTAGTGACCACCAGCGTACCAACGCATCAATGTAGTGACCACCAGCGTACCAACCCATCAATGTAGTGACCAGCATGATTGCCAACCTATCAATGTAGTAACCAGCGTGATTGCCAACCCATCAATGTAGTGACCAGCGTGATTGCCAACCCATCAATGTAGTGACCAGCATGATTGCCAACCTATCAATGTAGTGACCAGCATGATTGCCAACCTATCAATGTAGTGACCAGCGTGATTGCCAACCCATCAATGTAGTGACCACCAGCGTACCAACCCATCAATGTAGTGACCAGCATGATTGCCAACCTATCAATGTAGTGACCAGCATGATTGCCAACCTATCAATGTAGTGACCAGCGTGATTGCCAACCCATCAATGTAGTGACCAGCGTGATTGCCAACCCATCAATGTAGTGACCAGCGTGATTGCCAACCTATCAATGTAGTGACCAGCGTGATTGCCAACCCATCAATGTAGTGACCAGCGTGATTGCCAACCTATCAATGTAGTGACCAGCATGATTGCCAACATATCAATGTAGTGACCAGCATGATTGCCAACCTATCAATGTAGTGACCAGCGTGATTGCCAACCCATCAATGTAGTGACCAGCGTGATTGCCAACCCATCAATGTAGTGACCAGTGTGATTGCCAACCTATCAATGTAGTGACCAGCGTGATTGCCAACCCATCAATGTAGTGACCAGCGTGATTGCCAACCCATCAATGTAGTGACCAGCGTGATTGCCAACCTATCAATGTAGTGACCAGCATGATTGCCAACCTATCAATGTAGTGACCAGCATGATTGCCAACATATCAATGTAGTGACCAGCATGATTGCCAACCTATCAATGTAGTGACCAGCGTGATTGCCAACCTATCAATGTAGTGACCAGCATGATTGCCAACATATCAATGTAGTGACCAGCATGATTGCCAACCTATCAATGTAGTGACCAGCGTGATTGCCAACCCATCAATGTAGTGACCAGCGTGATTGCCAACCCATCAATGTAGTGACCAGTGTGATTGCCAACCTATCAATGTAGTGACCAGCGTGATTGCCAACCCATCAATGTAGTGACCAGCGTGATTGCCAACCTATCAATGTAGTGACCAGCGTGATTGCCAACCTATCAATGTAGTGACCAGCATGATTGCCAACCTATCAATGTAGTGACCAGCATGATTGCCAACCTATCAATGTAGTGACCAGCGTGATTGCCAACCCATCAATGTAGTGACCACCAGCGTACCAACCCATCAATGTAGTGACCAGCATGATTGCCAACCTATCAATGTAGTGACCAGCATGATTGCCAACCTATCAATGTAGTGACCAGCGTGATTGCCAACCCATCAATGTAGTGACCAGCGTGATTGCCAACCCATCAATGTAGTGACCAGCGTGATTGCCAACCTATCAATGTAGTGACCAGCGTGATTGCCAACCCATCAATGTAGTGACCAGCGTGATTGCCAACCTATCAATGTAGTGACCAGCATGATTGCCAACATATCAATGTAGTGACCAGCATGATTGCCAACCTATCAATGTAGTGACCAGCGTGATTGCCAACCCATCAATGTAGTGACCAGCATGATTGCCAACCTATCAATGTAGTGACCAGCATGATTGCCAACCTATCAATGTAGTGACCAGCATGATTGCCAACCTATCAATGTAGTGACCAGCATGATTGCCAACCTATCAATGTAGTGACCAGCGTGATTGCCAACCCATCAATGTAGTGACCAGCGTGATTGCCAACCTATCAATGTAGTGACCAGCGTGATTGCCAACCTATCAATGTAGTGACCAGCATGATTGCCAACCTATCAATGTAGTGACCAGCATGATTGCCAACATATCAATGTAGTGACCAGCATGATTGCCAACCTATCAATGTAGTGACCAGCGTGATTGCCAACCTATCAATGTAGTGACCAGCGTGATTGCCAACCTATCAATGTAGTGACCAGCATGATTGCCAACCTATCAATGTAGTGACCAGCGTGATTGCCAACCCATCAATGTAGTGACCACCAGCGTACCAACCCATCAATGTAGTGACCACCAGCGTACCAACCCATCAATGTAGTGACCACCAGCGTACCAACCCATCAATGTAGTGACCAGCATGATTGCCAACCTATCAATGTAGTGACCAGCATGATTGCCAACCCATCAATGTAGTGACCAGCATGATTGCCAACCTATCAATGTAGTGACCAGCGTGATTGCCAACCTATCAATGTAGTGACCAGCATGATTGCCAACCCATCAATGTAGTGACCAGCATGATTGCCAACCTATCAATGTAGTGACCAGCGTGATTGCCAACCCATCAATGTAGAGACCAGCGTGATTGCCAACATATCAATGTAGTGACCAGCATGATTGCCAACTTATCAATGTAGTGACCAGCGTGATTGCCAACCCATCAATGTAGTGACCAGCATGATTGCCAACCTATCAATGTAGTGACCAGCATGATTGCCAACCTATCAATGTAGTGACCAGCGTGATTGCCAACCCATCAATGTAGTGACCACCAGCGTACCAACCCATCAATGTAGTGACCAGCATGATTGCCAACCTATCAATGTAGTGACCAGCATGATTGCCAACCTATCAATGTAGTGACCAGCGTGATTGCCAACCCATCAATGTAGTGACCACCAGCGTACCAACCCATCAATGTAGTGACCACCAGCGTACCAACCCATCAATGTAGTGACCAGCATGATTGCCAACCTATCAATGTAGTGACCAGCATGATTGCCAACCCATCAATGTAGTGACCAGCATGATTGCCAACCCATCAATGTAGTGACCAGCATGATTGCCAACCTATCAATGTAGTGACCAGCATGATTGCCAACCCATCAATGTAGTGACCAGCATGATTGCCAACCTATCAATGTAGTGACCAGCGTGATTGCCAACCCATCAATGTAGAGACCAGCGTGATTGCCAACCCATCAATGTAGTGACCAGCATGATTGCCAACCCATCAATGTAGTGACCAGCGTGATTGCCAACATATCAATGTAGTGACCAGCGTGATTGCCAACCTATCAATGTAGTGACCAGCATGATTGCCAACCCATCAATGTAGTGACCAGCGTGATTGCCAACCTATCAATGTAGTGACCAGCGTGATTGCCAACCCATCAATGTAGTGACCAGCGTGATTGCCAACCCATCAATGTAGTGACCAGCATGATTGCCAACCCATCAATGTAGTGACCAGCATGATTGCCAACCCATCAATGTAGTGACCAGCGTGATTGCCAACATATCAATGTAGTGACCAGCATGATTGCCAACCCATCAATGTAGAGACCAGCGTGATTGCCAACCTATCAATGTAGTGACCAGCGTGATTGCCAACCCATCAATGTAGAGACCAGCGTGATTGCCAACATATCAATGTAGTGACCAGAGTGATTGCCAACCTATCAATGTAGTGACCAGCGTGCTGTGTCCCCTTCAATCATGCAGAGACCAGAGAGAGACTTACCTAAGGTTACAGGTAGAAGAAGTGAACGAGAGGGCCCCTGTGTAGGTTGTTCTCTGTGACTGTCTGTGACTGAGCGCGGTGAGCAGCAGCGGCGCCGTGATTCGCTGCCCAGCTAACCAATCACGCGTGCCTGCACACCTGATTGGTTCGCTGTGCCGCTACTCACCGTGAGTAGCGGTACAGCGAACCAATCAGGTGTGTAGGCACGCGTGATTGGTTAGCTGTGCAGCGAATCACGGCGCCGCTCCTGCTCAGCTCACCGCACTCAGTCAGAGTCACAGAGAACAAGCTACACAGGGGCCCTCTCGTTCAGGTTCAGCTATGCTATGTAATGTTATACGCATAAGCGAGCGTGAGCGGCAGGGGCATTGCTAGGTGGTAAAAAGACCAGGGGCTGCAGCCCGAAGGTAAATTTGATAACCCCTCCCACAAGTCCCGCCCAAGATCCACCCAATACCCGCCCCCTCACCCCTGCCCAATGCCCCACCATAAAATGACTCACCCTTCGCAGCTATAACAGGCACAGATGTTGGATGAGAAGCCCTGACCTCACAAATGTGCTTCTGGAAGAATAGAATCAGAATAGTCAGGGAGGGAGAGAGGGATAAAGAGAGAGAGAGAGAAATAAAGAGAGAGAGGGAAAGAGGGAGAAAGAGGGGGGTAGGGAGGGATAGAAGGAGAGGGAGGGAGAGAGAGGAATAGAAGGAGAGAGGGATACAGGGATAGAAGAAGAGAGAGAGTGGGAGAAGGGGAAGTAGTGAGAGAGAGGGGGGAGGGGGTAGTAGTGAGAGAGGGGGGAGGGGGGTAGTAGTGAGAGAGGGGGTAGTAGTGAGAGAGGGGGGAGGGGGGTAGTGGTGAGAGAGGGGGGGGTAGTAGTGAGAGAGGGGGGTAGTGGTGAGTGAGGGGGGAGGGGGGTAGTGGTGAGAGAGGGGGAGGGGGGTAGTGGTGAGAGAGGGGGAGGGGGGTAGTGGTGAGAGAGGGGGGGTAGTAGTGAGAGAGGGGGGTAGTAGTGAGAGAGGGGGGTAGCGGTGAGTGAGGGGGGAGGGGGGTAGTGGTGAGAGAGGGGGGTAGTGGTGAGAGAGGGGGAGGGGGGTAGTAGTGAGAGAGGGGGGTAGTAGTGAGAGAGGGGGGTAGTGGTGAGAGAGGGGGGTAGTAGTGAGAGAGGGGGAGAGGGGAAGTGGTGAGAGAGGGGGGTAGTAGTGAGAGAGGGGGAGGGGGGTAGTAGTGAGAGAGGGGGGTAGTAGTGAGAGAGGGGGTAGTGGTGAGAGAGGGGGGAGGGGAAGTGGTGAGAGAGGGGGGTAGTAGTGAGAGAAGGGGAGGGGGGTAGTAGTGAGAGAGGGGGGAGGGGGTAGTAGTGAGAGAGGGGGAGGGGGGTAGTAGTGAGAGAGGGGGGAGGGGGGTAGTAGTGAGAGAGGGGGGTAGTGGTGAGAGAGGGGGAGGGGGGTAGTAGTGAGAGAGGGGGGTAGTAGTGAGAGAGGGGGGTAGTGGTGAGAGAGGGGGAGGGGGAGGGGGGTAGTAGTGAGAGAGGGGGGTAGTAGTGAGAGAGGGGGTAGTGGTGAGAGAGGGGGAGGGGGGTAGTAGTGAGAGAGGGGGGTAGTAGTGAGAGAGGGGGGTAGTGGTGAGAGAGGGGGAGAGGGGAAGTGGTGAGAGAGGGGGGTAGTAGTGAGAGAGGGGGGAGGGGGTAGTAGTGAGAGAGGGGGAGGGGGGTAGTAGTGAGAGAGGGGGGAGGGGGGTAGTAGTGAGAGAGGGGGGAGGGGGGTAGTAGTGAGAGAGGGGGGTAGTGGTGAGAGAGGGGGAGGGGGGTAGTAGTGAGAGAGGGGGGAGGGGGGTAGTAGTGAGAGAGGGGGGAGGGGGGTAGTAGTGAGAGAGGGGGGTAGTGGTGAGAGAGGGGGAGGGGGGTAGTAGTGAGAGAGGGGGGTAGTGGTGAGAGAGGGGGAGGGGGGTAGTAGTGAGAGAGGGGGGAGGGGGTAGTAGTGAGAGAGGGGGAGGGGGGTAGTAGTGAGAGAGGTGAGGGGGGGTAGTAGTGAGAGAGAGGGGGTGGTAGTGGGGGGTAGTGGTGAGAGAGAGGGGGGCAGAGCCAGCAACACTTACCAAGTCCAGGAACCGGAGCTGACACCATCCATCCATCCATCCATCCTGCGGCTGAATCCTTCCTACCCCATCCAGCTTCAGTCAGTTTCTCTCTCTGATGGTGGCAGGGAGGTGGGTGGAGCCAATTTCAGGCGCGGAGGATGAAATGAAAATCCTCCTGGCTCTGAATGCTGGGGGAGGATGGGAAGCTCTGTGTGCCCATACAGCAGCTACAATTGGTCCCGCCCCCTGCCAGCTTCCTTCCCAGCCAGCTTCTGTTTCTCCACGGAGCAAGGGGGCGGAGCCCCGGCCCCCCGCATACGGCCCCGCCCACACCCGACATCAATGCCTAAATTTGACAGCTGCAATCACATTGCAGCTGGCCCCCTCCCCCGCCGAATCGACCATTTATCACTTGCTGTGCTAGTGTGCTGCCTTTAATGTTAAAGTGTTGATATGTAGCCCCGAGTTCCAGGTCAAACCCCTCCTGCCCTGAGCAGGGTGGCAACAGGGGTGGCAAGGATTTTGTCTGGGGTGGCAATTGACACCCCAGCTAGCCCTCTGGCTCCGCCACTGGTGCCAGAGGATGTAGATAACGGGGATATGTCTCAGTCAGGCAGCATTATACACATGGACGTACATTGTGATGATGATGATGTTGTACCTGCTGCTGCTGCCTTTGCTGAGTTGTCAAGTGAAGCGGCTGATGATGACGATGTGTCTGTGGATGTCACCTGGGTGCCTGCTCGAAGAGCAGAAGAAGAGGGGGAAAGTTCAGATGGGGAGACAGAGAGGAGGAGGAGACGAGTTGGAAGCAGGGGGAGGAGGTCATCGCAAGGAGCTAGTGGCGCAGTCAGACAGCATGTAGATTCGGCACCCGGGGTCAGCCAGACAGCACGCCAATCAACGCAAGCTGTTGCCACCACCAGAATGCCGTCCTTGCAAAGCTCAGCAGTGTGGCATTTTTTTTGTGTGTCTGCCTCTGATATCAGCGATGCCATTTGTAACCTGTGCCAAAAGAAACTGAGTCGTGGGAAGTCCAACACCCACCTAGGTACAACTGCTTTGCGAAGGCACATGATCTCACATCACAAACGCCTATGGGATCAACACATGAGTAAAAGCAGCACACAAACTGAAAGCCACCATCCTCCTCCTGGTCCAGCATCTTCAGCCACGTCAACCACTGCTGTCCTCCATGCCCCCTATCAACAACCCGCCCCTCCGCCTCTCACCTTCAGCAGTTCCTGCTCGTCACCTGCCCACAGTCAGGTGTCTGTGAAGGAAATGTTTGAGCGCAAAAAGCCAATCTCGCAGAGTCACCCCCTTGCCCGGCGTCTGACAGCTGGCTTGTCGGAACTCTTAGCCCGCCAGCTTTTACCATACAAGCTGGTGGAGTCTGAGGCCTTCAAAAAATTTGTCGCTATTGGGACACCGCAGTGGAAGGTACCCGGCCGAAATTATTTTTCACAAAAGGCAATCCCCAACCTGTACTCTATTGTGGAAAAGGAAATCATGTCACGTCTGGCACACAGTGTTGGGGCAAGGGTCCATCTGACCACTGATAGCTGGTCTGCAAAGCACGGTCAGGGCAGGTATATAACGTACACTGCGCATTGGGTAAACCTGCTGGCGGCTGCCAAGCATGGAATGCGTGGCTCTGCTGCAGAGGAGTCGGTGACACCGCCACGACTTGCAGGCAGGCCTGCTGCCACCTCCTCTACTCCTCCTACTCCATCCTCTTTGCTAACCTCCTCGGCTGAGTCCTCTTCTGCTGTTGCGTCTTGCTCCACACCAACTGCACCCCCCCAGCTCCCCAGGGGCTATTCCACATGCCGGATACGACAGTGTCACGCTGTCTTGGGGTTGACTTGCCTGAAAGCAGAGAGTCACACCGGACCAGCACTACTGTCCGCCCTGAATGCACAGGTGGATCAGTGGCTGACCCCGCACCAACTGGAGATCGGCAAAGTGGTGTGTGACAACGGGAGCAATTTGTTGGCGGCATTGAATTTGGGCAAGTTGACACATGTGCCGTGCATGGCACATGTGTTGAATCTGATTGTGCAACGTTTTGTGCAGAAGTACCCAGGCTTACAGGACGTCCTCAAGCAGGCCAGGAAGGTGTGTGGCCATTTCAGGCGTTCCTACACGGCCATGGCGCACTTTGCAGATATTCAGCGGCGAAACAACATGCCAGTGAGGCGCTTGATTTGCGACAGCCCGACACGTTGGAATTCAACACTGCTAATGTTCGACCGCCTGCTCCAACAAGAAAAAGCGGTCAACGAGTATTTGTATGACCGGGGTGCTAGGACAGCCTCTGCGGAGCTGGGTATTTTTTTGCCACCCTACTGGACGCTCATGCGCAATGCCTGTAGGCTCATGCGTCCTTTTGAGGAGGTGACAAACCTAGTGAGTCGCACTGAAGGCACCATCAGCGACATCATCCCATATGTTTTTTTCCTGGAGCGTGCCCTGCGAAGAGTGCTGGATCAGGCCGTAGATGAGCGTGAAGAGGAAGAGGAAGAGTTGTGGTCACCATCACCACCACCAGAAACAGCCTTACCATCGATTGCTGGACCTGCGGCAACACTGGAAGAGGAGTGTGAGGAAGAGGAGTCAGAGGAGGAATGTGGCTTTGAGGAGGAGGAACACCAACCACAGCAGGCATCCCAGGGTGCTCGTTGTCACCTATCTGGTACCCGTGGTGTTGTACGTGGCTGGGGGGAAGAACACACCTTCAATGACATCAGTGAGGACGAGGAATTGGACATGAGTAGCTCGGCATCCAACCTTGTGCAAATGGGGTCTTTCATGCTGTCATGCCTGTTGAGAGACCCTCGTATAAAAAGGCTGAAGGAGAACGACCTGTACTGGGTGGCCACGCTACTAGACCCCCGGTATAAGCAGAAAGTCTGTGATATGTTACCCAATTACCGGCAGTCGCAAAGGATGCAGCAGCTACAAAATAAGTTAAAAACTATGCTCTACACAGCGTATAAGGGTGATGTCACAGCACAACGGGAATCCAACAGGGGAAGAGGTGAAAGTAATCCTCCTCCTACCACCACAACCACGCCGGCAAGGACAGGACGCTTTACAGACGTCTTGTAGATGGAGGACATGCGGAGCTTTTTTAGTCCTATGCATCGCCACAGCCCTTCGGGGTCCACCCTCAGAGAACGACTCGACCGACAGGTAGCAGACTACCTTGCCTTAACTGCAGATATCGACACTCTGAGGAGCGATGAACCCCTTGACTACTGGGTGTACAGGCTTGACCTGTGGCCTGAGCTATCCCAGTTTGCCATTGAACTTCTGGCCTGCCCCGCTTCAAGTGTGCTGTCAGAAAGGACCTTCAGCGCAGCAGGAGGTATTGTCACTGAGAAGAGAAGTCGCCTAGGTCAAAAAAGTCTTGATTACCTCACGTTTATTAAGATGAATGAGGCATGGATCCCGAAGGGACTGACAGTGGGGGATGCATTTGACTAAAAAAGGCCTGGTGATGACTGAGATGCCTTGGCCTAAAAATGGTCCACACGCTGCTGTATATAATCATTCTCTGCATGCCGGATGACTTACGTGACATCTCCGCCACCAACTACGGTTCAAGCCGCAATGTTTTAGTGCACTTTCTGCCTTAAAACCTCAATTTTTCAGGCCGCTGCTACAGCAGCGGCTGCAACAATACCTACTTTTTCATGCATGTGTACATGCCTAATTTTTCTGGCCTCTGGTGCTACACTGTGGCTGCAAAAAAACAAAAAACAAAAAAAAAGGCACATACATGTGTCAATTCCCCTTCGTGATCGTTACCTTGTCGTGGTGAAGGGGCTTGCGTATCACAATGAAGCGATCACCTCTAGGATTGTGTTGGCACACCCCAGATGATAAGGTCGTTGCTTCATTGTGTACAGACCAAAAGCGATCCGCAGGATAATTTTTCATAAAAAAAAACATTCATTTTCTTTCATTCTTTCTGCGGAGCTGGGTATTTTTTGGCCGCGTTACTGAATGCTCATGAACAATGGCTGTAGGCTCATGCGTCCTTTTGCGGAGATGACAACCCTGGTGGTCAGTCGAACCCAAGGCAACATCATCGACCTCATCCCATATGCGTTTTTTCTGGAGCGTGCCCTGCGAAGAGTACTGGATCAGGCTGTAGATGAGCATGAAGAGGAAGAGTTGTGGTCCTCATCACCACCAGAAGCAGCCTTGTCGTTGTCAATTGCTGGACCTGTGGCAACGCAGAGAGAGGAGTCTGAAGAAGAGAAGTCAGAGGAGGAAGGTGGCTTTGAGGAGGTGGAATACCAGCCACAGCAGGCGTCCCAGGGGGCTTGTTCTCACCTTTCGGGGACCCTTGGTGTTGTATGTGGCTGGGTGGAGGAAGAGACCTTCAATGATGTCAGTGAGGACAAGGAACGGGACATGGCTAGCTTGGTATCCAACCTTGTGCAAATTGGGAGTTTGCGGTTGTGCAAATGGACTGACTGACTGTTAAACGGGGAGTTTGGTCTGTCAGAGTTTGGTCTGTCACTGTGAAGCGGGCGACGGGCGTAACCCTTACACTACTTGACCGATAAAACATCATACCTGATCGTATTCACACACTGGATGTTTTAGTGCTGGTTTACACTGCCGCTACCACTAAAGTAGCGTCGCTTCCAGTGCGACTTTGGCGCGACTTAGCGCGACTTTGGCGCGACCTCATCGCGAGGTGACTTTTTATTTGGCCAATCACAATATCATGTTTTGTGACCGTCACCTAATTTCCTTTTCCTGTTTTTTGTTTTACATATTTCCCCATGTGTGCAGTGTTGTCTGTGTCATAGCTCAACTGATAGGCATGTTTGCCTTGGCATATCATATTTCAGCTTGCCAGAAAGAAAAAAAGACAGCTGGAAAGACACTGCATTAGTTTTCTACTAAAAATCATAAGAAAAATGCTGTTTTTTTTGGGTTGTGGACATACTACAGAGCTGAAACTTGACAGGTACACTTTTTAGACCCCCCAGACACTAAATACAAAAAATGACATGCCTGCCTAAAAAAATGCCCGATAAATGCCTGCAAGAGAAAAAGCCAGCCGCAGAGAAGCCGTATTCCTGAAAATATAAGAAAAATGCTGTTTTTTAGGGGTTCTGGACATGCTACAGAGCTGAAACTTGACAGGTACACTTTTTAGACCCCCCAGACACTAAATACAAAAAATGACATGCCTGCCTAAAAAAATGCCCGATAAATGCCTGCAAGAGAAAAAGACAGCCGCAGAGAAGCCGTATTCCTGAAAATATAAGAAAAATGCTGT
Organism: Pelophylax lessonae; assembly: GCF_965119305.1. NCBI lineage: Eukaryota > Metazoa > Chordata > Amphibia > Anura > Ranidae > Pelophylax > Pelophylax lessonae. Next base: position 69,315,981 of record NC_138777.1, read on the forward strand.
TTTTTAGGGGTTCTGGACATGCTACAGAGCTGAAACTTGACAGGTACACTTTTTAGACCCCCCAGACACTAAATACAAAAAATGATATGCCTGCCTAAAAAAATGCCCGATAAATGCCTGCAAGAGAAAAAGACAGCCGCAGAGAAGCCGTATTCCTGAAAATATAAGAAAAATGCTGTTTTTTAGGGGTTCTGGACATGCTACAGAGCTGAAACTTGACAGGTACACTTTTTAGACCCCCCAGACACTAAATACAAAAAATGACATGCCTGCCTAAAAAAATGCCCGATAAATGCCTGCAAGAGAAAAAGCCAGCCGCAGAGAAGCCGTATTACTGAAAATATAAGAAAAATGCTGTTTTTTAGGGGTTCTGGACATGCTACAGAGCTGAAACTTGACAGGTACACTTTTTAGACTCCCCAGACACTAAATACAAAAAATGACATGCCTGCCTAAAAAAATGCCCGCTAAATGCCTGCAAGAGAAAAAGCCAGCCGCAGAGAAGCCATATTCCTGAAAATATAAGAAAAATGCTGTTTTTTAGGGGTTCTGGACATGCTACAGAGCTGAAACTTGACAGGTACACTTTTTAGACCCCCCAGACACTAAATACAAAAAATGACATGCCTGCCTAAAAAAATGCCCGCTAAATGCCTGCAAGAGAAAAAGCCAGCCGCAGAGAAGCCATATTCCTGAAAATATAAGAAAAATGCTGTTTTTTAGGGGTTCTGGACATGCTACAGAGCTGAAAATTGACAGGTACACTTTTTAGACCCCCCAGACACTAAATACAAAAAATGACATGCCTGCCTAAAAAAATGCCCGATAAATGCCTGCAAGAGAAAAAGCCAGCCGCAGAGAAGCCATATTCCTGAAAATATAAGAAAAATGCTGTTTTTTAGGGGTTCTGGACATGCTACAGAGCTGAAACTTGACAGGTACACTTTTTAGACCCCCCAGACACTAAATACAAAAAATGACATGCCTGCCTAAAAAAATGCCCGCTAAATGCCTGCAAGAGAAAAAGCCAGCCGCAGAGAAGCCATATTCCTGAAAATATAAGAAAAATGCTGTTTTTTAGGGGTTCTGGACATGCTACAGAGCTGAAAATTGACAGGTACACTTTTTAGACCCCCCAGACACTAAATACAAAAAATGACATGCCTGCCTAAAAAAATGCCCGATAAATGCCTGCAAGAGAAAAAGCCAGCCGCAGAGAAGCCATATTCCTGAAAATATAAGACAAATGCTGTTTTTTAGGGGTTCTGGACATGCTACAGAGCTGAAACTTCACAGGTACACTTTTTAGACCCCCCAGATGCTAAATCCAAAGAAATTTTTTATTTTTATTTTTTTTTAATTTTTCCAATAATTGGCTCTCTATCAAAAAATTATAATTTTTAAGAACTTTTTTTTGCGTGATCCCTCTCCGGCATGCCACAGTCCAGGTGTTAGTCCCCTTGAAACAACTTTTCCATTACTATTGTGGCCAGAAAGAGTCCCTGTGTGTTTTAAAATTCGCCTGCCTATTGAAGTCTATGGCGGTTCGCCCGGTTCGCCGGTTCGCGAACATTTGCCGATGTTCGCGTTCGCCGTTCGCGAACGGCGAATTTTAGGTTCGCGACATCACTAGTGGTGAGCTGGCAAAACCATTAACAGATTTATTTAACCAATCATTAGTAACAGAAGTCGTCCCGGAAGATTGGAAATTGGCAAATGTCGTGCCCATTCACAAGAAAGGTAGTAGGGAGGAATCGAGCAACTATAGACCAGTGAGTCTGACATCAATAGTAGGCAAATTAATGGAAACCCTATTAAAGGATAGGATTGTGGAACATCTTAAATCCCATGGATTGCAAGATGAAAAACAACATGGGTTTACTTCAGGGAGATCATGTCAAACAAATCTTATAGATTTTTTTGACTGGGTGACTAAAATAATAGACGGTGGAGGTGCAGTAGACATTGCATATCTAGATTTTAGTAAGGCTTTTGACACTGTCCCATATAGAAGACTTATCAATAAACTGCAGTCATTGAGCATGGACTCCCATATTGTTGAGTGGATTAGGCAGTGGCTGAGTGACAGACAACAGAGGGTTGTAGTCAATGGAGAACATTCAGAACAAGGTCATGTTACCAGTGGGGTACCTCAGGGATCTGTACTGGGACCAATTTTGTTTAATATCTTCATAAGTGATATTGCAAAAGGCCTCGATGGTAAGGTTTGTCTTTTTGCTGATGACACAAAGATATGTAACAGGGTTAATGTTCCTGGAGGGAAACGCCAAATGGAAAAGGATTTAGGAAAACTAGAAGAATGGTCAGAACTCTGGCAACTGAAATTTAATGTGGATAAGTGCAAGATAATGCACCTGGGGCGTAAAAACCCAAGGGCAGAATATAGAATATTTGACATAGTTCTGACCTCAGTATCTGAGGAAAGGGATTTAGGAGTAATTATTTCAGAAGACTTAAAGGTGGGAAGACAATGTAATAGAGCAGCACGAAATGCCAGCAGAATGCTTGGATGTATAGAGAGAGGTATAAGCAGTAGAAAGAGAGAAGTGCTTATGCTGCTGTACAGAACACTGGTGAGACCTCACTTGGAGTATTGTGCGCAGTACTGGAGGCCATATCTCCAGAAGGATATAGATACTCTAGAGAGAGTTCAGAGAAGAGCTACTAAACTAGTACATGGATTGCAGGAAAAAACTTACCAGGAAAGGTTAAAGGACCTTAACATGTATAGCTTGGAAGAAAGAAGAGACAGAGGGGATATGATAAAAACTTTTAAATACATAAAGGGAATCAACTCGGTAAAGGAGGAGAGCATATTTAAAAGAAGAAAAACTACCACAAGAGGACACAGTTTTAAATTAGAGGGGCAAAGGTTTAAAAGTAATATGAGGAAGTATTAGTTTACTGAGAGAGTAGTGGATGCATGGAATAACCTTCCTGCAGAAGTGGTAGCTGCAAATACAGTGAAGGAGTTTAAGCGTGTATGGGATAGGCATAAGGCTATCCTTCATATAAGATAGGGCCAGGGACTATTCATAGGATTCAGATATATTGGGCAGACTAGATGGGCCAAATGGTTCTAATCTGCCGACACATTCTATGTTTCTATGTTTCTATGTTTTACCACCCTTTCAACAGCCTTTTAGTGTAAAGTGCACATTGAAGGGGTTTGCGCAAAACCTACCAATCAGCATCCATTTTAAAAAATTTCAGCAAGTGCATAAAGCTGACCTAAAGCGGATGATTTATTTTTTCTGAACAGAACTTTCAATTTAAACTGAAATCATAACTGCCAATGCTAGTAGAACTGCAAAGAAATTTGTATTTAAGGTACATTGATTAAAAGATAAGGTAGATTATCCAGAAATTCCAGAGAAGCCAACCATGTGGGTGTTAGGAGAGAATGTAGTTGTTTATCAAGTAAAAAATGCCGAAGGAATCTCAAGCCAAAAGGGAGGTGTTCTTATAACAATAGAAGTAACAGTTATGGATAGTTGTCAAGAACACATGCTAAGTGGGAGGAATAGTTTAGATGAGATTAAACAATGCCTAATAACAAGATCTTGAATTCTAAAATTAGGATTTGAAGGCTCGTAGGTGTTTAAGTATGTTCAGAGTAGTGGAAATTGTTTAAACAGCTTGTACCGATACAGGAGAATAAACAGAGCAATCTTGTTTTAAATTCTTTGGTAAAGGAAGGATACAATTTGCATAGGGCAGGCTGCAACACTGACCTGTGCCATGGCTCAAAATTTGCTTTTTTTGTACAGCAGCTGTTACGGCTGCTGTAAAAAAATCGACCTTCTGAACAGTGTTTACAAACTCTAGTAAGACTGAATTAGACATTATTGTTACTTTGTATTTATCTGTTTTAATGTGCAAATCGAAGGGGGTGACCATTGAGCTGGATATAATGTAATTAAAAGCAATGCTCTTTATGTTTAACCGCAAAATCATGTACCTGTACGTCATTTTGCTCAAGTGGTTGTATCACTTCATACCGGTACTGGTACAGTTTTTTTGGGGCTGATGGTCAGCTTTCCTGTTATCGCAAGCAGTGGGAGGGGATGTTCCCCCCCCCCTCCTGTTGCTTTCCGTGGCTCCCCTGGGCTCTCTCGTTCACCGAGAGACCTGAGCCACCAGCCAGCACATCCACCGGCTGGCTGGAGACCCACTACGTCCCTTCCAGTTTACTCAGCAGCCAACGGTGCCAGTTTTAAAAGATACACTGTATTAAAAAATGCAGATCTTGGCATTTTAAATTCTTTCAATTGCAGAGGAGGGGTTTAACTAACATACCCCAGTTGAAGTCTCTTAAGACTAAACTCGTTGGGTCCTGTGAGTCTACTCCATCACACTGAACCACCAGGAACCTTATGTGATCCCTTCATTGCCTATTCAAACCGCTTGTAAACTACTGGAAGCATGTAAGTGTTCTTTTTAATAAATTGTACCAGTGATGGTTTTACGCTATGAGGAGTTCTTTGTTTTCTTGGGTACCTACATATTGGCCTAATTGAGATCTGACGAGATAGTGACAACTATTGGGAGATTCTTTACAGTTATTTTTTCTCTGCCTGCATGACTCTTAACCCCTGGTAGTATAGTCCATTTGTTTTGGTAAGTGCTCCTAACTCTCTTTGGTGATAGTTGCACTCAGGGTGTCAAGTTTTGAGTTTAAGAACACGGTCTGCCTCCCACTGTGTCTAATCACAGCGCGCACGCCGCCAAAACCGAGTGCACATAATCACGTAGATTTACCTGATTATGTGCAGCCAAGCCACAGTAAATCTGTGTGGGGCGGTCGGCAAGTGTTTAACTCTAAACAAGTAACCATTACAATAGTTTACAGTGTTGCCTATGGAGATTTTTAAGTACCGTAATTTGTCACCATTCCTTGAGTGTGCACAATTTTAAAGCGTGACATGTTAGGTATCTATTTACTCTGCGTAACTCTGCAAAAAAAATTGCGTTTGAAAGACTGCTGTGCAAATACAAGGTGACATAAAATATTGCAACGACCCCCATTTTATTTTCTAGGGTCTCTGCTAAAAAATATATATAATGTTTAGGGGCTCTAAGTAGTTTTCTAGAAAAAAGATTTTAACTTGTAAGCAACAAATCTCAGAAATAGGCCTGGTCTTGAAGTGGTTAAATAATCAGTTTTTTGTTTCTTTAACCACTTCTGGACTACCCCACAGCAGATATACTGCCACAGGGCTGCCTCCTGTGCAGAATCATGTATATACAGTATCTCACAAAAGTGAATATACCCCTCACATTTTTGTAAATATTTTATATCTTTTCAAGTGACAACACTGAAGAAATGCCACTTGCTACAATGTAAAGTAGTGAGGGTACAGCTTGTATAACAGTGTAAAATTGCTGTACCCTCAAAATAACTCAACACACAGCATTAATGTCTAAACCATCATGTCTGGAGACATGCTTGGCCAGTCCATCACCTGTCAGATGGACAGAGGCATATCCCGGGAAATTATAGGCCTGTCAGTTTGACATCAATAGTATGTAAACTTCTGGAGGGGATGATAAGGGACTATATCGTAGAGTTTGCTAAAGACAACAACATCATCAGCAGTAATCAGCACGGGTTTACAAATGGGCGTTCTTGTCAAACCAATCTTCTAACATTCTACGAGGAGGTGAGCTGTGAGCTAGATAGGGGCAGACCAGTAGATGTGGTGTACTTGGATTTCGCTAAGGCGTTTGATACAGTTCCCCACAAGCGCTTAATTTATAAAATAAGGTCTGCAGGTATCGACAGCAGGGTTTGCTCTTGGATACGGAACTGGCTAAAAGGGCGTGTCCAAAGGTTGGTAATAAACAGCGCATACTCAGACTGGTCTGATGTAGTAAGCGGGGTGCCCCAGGGCTCAGTCCTGGGACCAACCTTGTTCAATTTATTCATAAACAGCATTGAGGTCGGGATCAGTAGTTCGTTATCAGTTTTTGCAAATTGGCCAGGGCAATAACTGCACAGCATGAAGCAGATATCCTACAGAATGACCTGCACAAAATAACGGAGTGGGCAACGACATGGCAAATGAGGTTCAATGTGGAGAAGTGTAAGGTTTTGCACTTGGGGACTAAAAACATAAAAACACAATACACGTTAGGAGGGGAACCCTTGGGGGAATCAAAAATGGAGAAGGATCTGGGAGTCTTGGTTGATGATAGATTAGGCAACAGCATGCAATGTCAAGCGGCAGCTGCCAAAGCCAGCAGAATATTAGCATGCATAAAGAAAGGGATGTATTCCAGAGATAAGACTATAATCCTTCCACTTTATAAAACTCTGGTCCGACCGCATCTGGAGTATTCTGTCCAGTTCTGGTCACCAGTCCTCAGGAGGGATGTGTTGGAGCTGGAGAAAGTCCAGAGAAGGGCAACTAAACTGATTAGGGGATTGGAGGACCTTAATTATGAAGAGCGTCTGCAATCGCTCGATTTATTCTCCCTGGAGAAGAGACGCCTGAGGGGGGACATGATAGCAATTTATAAATATCTCAATGGGGATCTCAGCTTAGAAAAAAAAGCTGTTCAGTCGAAGGGATTGCATGAGGACAAGAGGGCATACAATGAGAGAGCAGAAGAGCGCTTCTCCCTACCTGTCTCCTGGGCCAACAAGCTCTCCAAGTCTCTAAGGCCATCCAGTTCAAGAGCCCATTCAAGTTTGGAAGGTATGTGCCTGGTTTTCCAGTGTCTAGGGATCCCCATCCTAGCAGCTGCCAAGAAGAACCTCAGGACATCGTTCTTAATTGATCGGAAAGAACCGGGCAACAAGGATAACAGTGCCAGTTCCGGGATTGGGGGGACAGTAGTCGCCTGCAGCCTGCAATATAAGTCTATAATATCAATCCACAAGCCGTGAATTTGTGGGCATTCCCACCAGATATGAATAAGCGTACCCTTGGCCGACATGCACCTCCAGCACCTATCCGACAGGAGAGGGGTGCATCATCTTTAGAAGAGGCTTCCTTCTGGGATGACAGCCATGCAGACCAATTTGATGCAGTCTGCGGCGTATGGTCTGAACACTGACAGGCTGACCCCCACCCCTTCAACCTCTGCAGCAATGCTGGCAGCACTCATACGTCTATTTCCCAAAGACAACCTCTGGATATGACACTGAGCACATGCACTCAAATTCTTTGGTCGACCATGGCGAGGTGTGTTATGAGTGAAACCTGTCCTGTTAAACCGCTGTATGGTCTTGGCCAGCTCAGTTTCAGGGTCTTGGCAATCTTCTCATAGCCTAGGCCATCTTTATGTATAACAACAATTCTTTTTTTCAGATCCTCAGAGAGTTCTCTGCCATGAGGTGTCATGTTGAACTTCCAGTGACCAGTATAAGAGAGTGAGAGCAATAACACCAAATTTAACACACCTGCTCCCCATTCACACCTGAGACCTTGTAACACTAATGAGTCACATGACAATGGGGAGGGAAAATGTCTAATTGGGTCCAATTCAGATATTTTAATTTGGGGTTGTACTCACGGCGGTTTAGACATTAATGGCTGTGTGTTGAGTTATTTTGAGGGGACAGCAAATTTACACTGTTATACAACCACCCGGACTCACCCAGACAGTCCAGGTTTTAAATCATTTATCGGGGTTTCAGTCCGCCTGAAACGCAGACACAATATTCAGAGTCAGACAGGAATGTGGTTCGAAACAGGGCCTGAGAGGAGGGTCTCAAAGGTGTTCCAGGTCTCTTAAAATCGTATAGTGCACCTCTAAAGTGTTCGGGTTTGACTTAAAGAAAAAGTGGCAACCCTAGATGTGAATTTATATTCTTTGTATTTATCTCATTTTGAATGTATTTGAATGAAGGTTTTTGCAACTGAAATTCAGGTTTAAACATTGATTTAGTGCCGGCTCACACCAGGATTCGAAGAGGAACACGTTCTGTGTTCCTGTGTGAGTCCCATGTGGTTTAGTGTGGTGAGATTTGAGCCCAATTTGAATGAGCTTAATCGCACCGGAACAAAGCTACAGTAGTGCATATACTACTTTAAAAAAAGCATAGCAGCCGGATCGGATGGTACTGGGTGAGGGGTGTCATTAACTTAACATTGACACCCACAGCAAATTCCAAACGCAGTTTTGAACACACCCCATTCTGGTGCGAACGGGCCCTTACTGGCTGTTTTATGCCGGTATCACATCTGACAGATAGATGGTGTTAAACTTCCTACTGCAGTTTGGTAAATGTAGCTACAAAAATACTTTAGATAGAAGGTTTTAGCCAGTTTATTAGTGGACCCAGTACAAACTGCTATACTTCAAGGCTGGTATGAGTCACCAATGCCAATTCATTCAAGGAGCACTTGAGAAGCTGAAACATAACACCCATGGCACTTAGCCATTATACTACTGCCAATCTCAATACAGCAGGTCTCTCCATAACATCCCTGATGTGATATGTAAGCACAAATACTTTCCATTGTGAGTTCTAAATATGGAACCTGTGTTTATTCCTCCCACAATACACTGGGACAAGTGTTTTTTGTAGCTGCAATCACGCAGAACACTCATCACCTCTGATCTCCTTTGGCATTGATCATTTGTAACTTGGTTTAAAGGACCTGTTGGGAAACAAAATAGACCTGCACGCAAAAAAAGTGAAAACCTGCTATTTTATGGAGAATATATAGAAAGGTTGATTTTGCCTCAGCGCCAGTTTGCTGACCGTCCGTTAATTTCAGCACATTTTCCGGCTGCCCATAAAAAATATGGCAGTTGTGCCCCTTAAAAAGATGGTTGCGGGCCGACATTCTAACTGCGCATGCGCCGTTCTGATGCCTGCCAGGCTCGGTAAAGCTCCTACAGTCTCGGCCGGGCGGGTGGGCACATGCGCAGTTACGTAATGGCGCCACCTGGCACCATTTTTAAATGAAAGGCACTCTTTCTTGGTGGCGCCTTGCCGCCACAGCAGAGGAGGACTCGGAGTGAGGACGACAGACACTCATGTGAGTGAGGGGGCAATATTGCATGGTGAATAGGAGGATGACATTGCAGGGTAAAGCTGTGAAGGGGGCCAAGGAGGACACACTGATGTGCCTGTGAAGAGGTAAAAGGGGCACAGGAGGACAGTACACTGATGTGGAGAGATGAAAGGGGCACAGAAGGACACTGATGTCGAGAGGTAGCGTGAAGGGGGACAGAGGAGGAAATAACCATGTCTGCGCAGCCTCTGATCATCTCCTGTACCATGACCGCAGTCTCTGACCACCTCCTGTACCATGTCTGCAGTCTCTGACCCCCTCCTGTACCATGTCTGCAGTCTCTGACCACCTCCTGTACCATGTCCGCAGTCTTTGACCATCTCCTGTACCATGTCCACAGTCTCTGACAATCTTCTGTACCATATCCACAGCCTCTAACCATCTCTTTTATCATGTCAGCAACCTCTGACCATCTCTTGTCTTTTATCATGTCTGTAGTCTCTGAGGGCGGAGTCTGGAGAGGAGTCAAAAGTGAGAGCGCCACTGGGATGGGGGGTCATGGGAGGAGCCAGACGTGTGTGGACTGTGGACTATGGGATAAAACCAGAGAAGCCAAGCAGGAACCATCTAACTGAGCCCTGCACGGTGCATCTGATAGGAGGTCCGTGACAGCAAAGCCAGACCAGTCTGATGAGGGGGGGGGGGGGCAGTGAATACAATAATGTACGTGGAAACTGATATAAAGGCCTCCCCCATATTAGTAATCTCTCCCTTACCTTAGTGTATTCACTCTGCCGAAGGTGGTCTATGGTCACCAGAGTGCCTCCCACATCAAAGTTCCTGGCATTCCCCTTTACATCAGAGTCTGCAGGATTCCCTCTTATGGTGCATGGGGTAACTCTGCAGACCCTGATGTAAGTGGGAACTCTGATGTAAAGGGTAACGCAATGGACTCTGATATAAGGTGGTCTCTGGTCACCAGAGCCCCCATTACATGATGATCTGCAGCGTTCTCCTTTACATAAGAGTTCCCTTCCACTGTAAGGGGGATTCCTGCAGACTCTGATGTAAGGGGGAACTCTGTGCTGGCTGAGTTATAGTAACCTGACCTTCATGTAAATGGAGAAATATGGTTTTTGACTTTTGTTTAACTTTGACGCATTGCTAATAGCACTAGTTGTATGTTTATAGTCAAAATATTGATATTTGCACTGTTTAGCACTGAAAATTGTAATTTTAGGCACTTTTTTGCAGTGTCAGTAAAAAAATGCAGCCCTGTCATTAAATGTTATGATTTTTGCCATTAAAAAATTGGTACCACTTGTAAATTTTGGTGTCCTGCCAGTAAATTTCACTTCAGGGGGTTGGCAGCACTGATCAGCACTACGAGGAAAAACATACCTTTTGCCTTAAATTGCCCCTGAAAAATATTGCACATTTTTTAACAGGTAAGGCCTCATGACACATAGAGTGTAAGGTTGAAGTATATGCAGGGCATAAAATTCTGGGTGTTTGTCAGTGCCCAGGGAGCCACAATTTCTACCATACAAGTGAATGGCTGTACGTGGCCAGACTCTTGTAATTGCCATGGGCATACAACCTGTTTCCCAAACAAGGGTAAATGTTGATCCTTCTGTGCATCAGCATTTACATGAGTGTGGCTGTGTACTGCATGCTGTATAAGGCACCTGTGGCTCCTTGGGCAATGACAAATACCCAGAATTTTATTGCCAGCACATTTTTCAACCTTACCATCCATGTTCATGAGGCTTTACCTGTTAAAAATGTGCTGCTATGTTTAGGGGAATTTAAAGTGGTAAAGGCTGAAGATTTTTTTTACTTTCATACATTCTATGCATGAAGGTAAAAAAAACCTTCTGTGTGCAGCAGCGCCCCCAGCCCCCTTTAATAGCTACCTGAGCCTGATCTTCCTCCAGCACTGTGCACGAGAGCCTTTGCTCTCCCGGCACTCTCCTTCCTCATTGGCTGAGACAGTTGCTCCTGCTTCTGTCAATCACAGCTAGTGAGCTAATGAGAAATGAGCAGAAAGGGGGGGTGGGCCGTGCACTTTGTGTTATTGGACACAGAGCAGTGGCTCGGGAGCCCCCATAGCAAACTGTTTGCTTTGGGGGCACTTGGCAGGAGGGAGGGGCCAGGAGCAGAGGACCCCAAAAGAAGAGGATCAGGACTGCTCTATGGTTTTAAACAGAGCAGGTATGACATGTTTATTTTAACCCCTTCCTGCCTAAAGTCTTTTTTGACATTTTTTACTTAGTTAAGTTAAAATCAGTATTTGTTGCTAAAAAATTACTTAGAACCCCCAAACATTATATGTTGAAAGAAATACACTTTCATGAATTAAAAAACAAAAAACAAAAAAAAACAGAACTGTAAAGTTAGCTCAATTTTTTTGTATGATGTGAAAGATGATGTTACGCCAAGTAAATAGATAGCTAACATGTCATGCTTTCAAATTGCGCACCCTCTAACGATCGCGGCGATACCTCACATGTGTGGTTTGAACATACTTACATATGCGAACGCATACTTACGTATATGTGTTTGCTTCTGCACACGAACAAGGAGGGATGGGGCGCTTTAAATTTTCTGATTTATTTATTTTTTATACTGTCCCTTTAGAAAAAATTGTTGTTTATCACTTTTATTGCTGTCACAAGGAATGTAAACATCCCTTGTGACAGTAATAGGCAGTGACAGGTACTCCTTATGGAGGAATCTGGGGTCTAAAAGAGCCAAAATCCCCCCTCTGCACTTAAAAGCATTCAAAACGCCAAGTTTGGCTGTTTTGAATACTGTCATTTTTTTTAAAATCTGGTGCCTTTAAGGTTCCAGTAATCATGAGTGATGTCATGACATCGCTCGGAGGTTTCTACTTTGGAGACCCAATCAAAACCAAATCCAGCATTATTTCGGGTTTTCAGCAAGCCGGAGGACGTGGCGGCTGGTCGGTCGGGTCTCTCGGTGTGACGGGAGACCCTGGCAAGCCGTGGAGGGCGGCGGGGGATGTCCCTTCCTGCTCCTTGTAATAACAACTGAGCGGTTGATTAGCCGCATTGGTTGTTATTACAAGAAAGCTGACCGTTGGCTCTAAAAAAAAGGTACTGGGGTGATGCCTCTAGCTGCAGGCATCACCCTAGTACAACCCCTTGAACCCGAAGACGCATATTTGCAATACATTGGCGGGAAGGCGTTAACTACTTCCGGCCCGCGCTATAGCCGAAAGACAGCTACAGCGCGGGCTCTAATTTCCGGGAGGCCGTCTTTAAACAAAGATAAATGTAATCAGGGCACTGATCACCAGTGCCCTGATTACAAAAGAGGTAAATAAAATAACACAAGTGCCCACCATCAGTGCCCACAGTGCCCACCATCAGTGCCCCCATCAGTGCCCATAATCAGTGCCCATTGTGCTGCCAGTCAGTGCCCATCAGAGCCTGCTCATCTAGACACTGATGGGCACTGACTAGCAGCACTATGGGCAATGAGTGTGGGCACTGATGGTGCTGCCCATCAGTGCTCATCAGTGCCGCCCATCAGTGCTCATCAGTGCCACCCGTCAGTGTCCGTCAGTGCCACCCATCAGTGTCCAGCAGTGCTGCCCGTCAGTGCCGCGTCTCAGTGCCCAGCAGTGCCACCTCTCAGTGCCCAGCAGTGCCACCTATCAGTGCTCATCAGTGCCGCCTATCAGTGCCATCTATCAGTGCTCATCAGTGCGGCATATTAGTATCTCCTCATCAGTGCCCATAAGTGCCACCTCATCAGTGCCCATCAGTGCAGCCTATCAGTGCCCATCAGTGCCGCCCCATCAGCGCACATCAGTGAAGGAGAAAAATTTATTTTCAAAATTTACTCGGAGAAAATAAGAAAAACTTTTTCTTTTTTCTTTTTTTTTTGGAAGAAATAAAAAACCCAGAGGTGATTAAATACCACCAAAAGAAAGCTCTATTTGTGGGAAAAAATGATAAAAATTTCATATGGGTACAGTGTAGCATGACCGCGCAATTGTCATTCAAAGCGTGAGAGTGCTGAAAGCTGAAAATTGGCCTGGGCAGGAAGGGGGTGAAAGTGCCCGGTAGGCAATGCGGTTAAAAAAAAAAAAAACGTCCTTTAATATCATTTTAAGGCAAACGGTAGATTTTTCCTGGTACGCCTTAGACAAAAATCAACTCGTGCCACCTCTGGCTTCCCAGGCAGGGAAAATGCCTGAAAGTTTTCACAGCATATTTTTAGCCTCCCGTTGTCCATGAGGCTTAATTATGTTTTGGCACTTCTTTCTGTAGCCTCATAACTGTATATTTGCAGTGAGATCTTGGACACTGCTGCCTTTGACTACTACCAGATTTGGAGTGAGATTTTATGATTATACTCCTGTGCTTCTTGCTTGAGAGGAGGCCGTTCCTGATCACCTGCAGGGTAATGATCTTCCCTCTCCTACGTTTATTCTGTGGATCTGTGCTCTTTCCAACCTCCCTGCTGCTTCTTGACCATTCCCCCTCTAACAGTCATCAGATCACCAGTCATTAGCTCTAACATGAGGAAACAAAGCCCCCCAACCAAGAAGGTTGCCCCACACAGTGTGCAACAAGGCATGCCAAGTCAGTAATGCATTAGCTGCAGGGGCCTCCAAAGATTCCACATTACAGGTCCTCTTTGAAGAAAATTTTCCACCAATCTTTTTTTTCCACATTTGGAAGAATTATAAAACAATTATAACAAAAAAACACGATATTGGGCACATTTCTATTGCAGTAAGTATAGTGACAGGAAATGTCATGCATAGATAAATATGCACACACAAGGATACCATCAGAAAAATCAGGAGTGATGATTGTGATAAAGGCATTTCATTCTGGTATCCTTGTGAGTGCTTATTTGTCATTCTGGTATCCTTGTGAGTGCTTATTTGTCTTACATTTCATCTTGTCACTTACTCTTCCTGCACTGGTAGCACGCCCAATGCGCTACCATTTCTGTTTTCACAGTTTTGGATATCATGTTCTCACATCAGTGCTAACAATCTAGGGCAGGGGTGCTCAACCCGTGGCTTATGAAGCCCTCTGATGTGGCCCACAACATCATGCTCTGGGATGGCGGGTCAGCAAGCCCAGATTGCTAACAGCGGGTTGCCGACCCGCCATCCCAGAGCATCAGAGTGCCAGCAACGGAGGAAGCAATCAGCCACAGAGGGAGCAGGAGCTGAAAAGCTGATTCCTCTGTAGCGCTGGCTCCTGTCCCAGGCAGAGTGATACCAAGTCCTCTTCGCCTGGGACCTATCTAGCAGCCTGGCAGAGATGCCAACAGGAGTTTGAAGAGGAAAAGGTCAGTGTAATAAACACATACACTGCATTTTTGCAATTGGCATACTAGCACTTCTAAATAAGGGTTTTTAGGCTGTTTTTACACTGATCTGCAAGTGCAGTCAGTGCACCTGCCGCTTTCCTGTGGATTAGCTGCGCTGACTATAGACTTGTATTATATCCTGTGAGTTTGGTGCGCTTTCTGACAACGCACCAAATCTCCAGAGTTGAGATGTAATTGAATCCAATGGCAAATCGCAGCTAACCCGCAGGTGCACTGCACTGCACCCATGCTTTTGGTAAAACGCAGTGCATCAGTGTGAAAGCATCCTTTTAGGGGGTTCAGGACAGTAGGGTTTGTTTACATTTGTGGTTTGGGGGGGCGGTAAAACCCCATAATTCACTGTGGCCCACAACGGGTTACCAAATCACTTAAGTGGCCCTCACTCTTTATAGGGTTGAGCACCCCTGATTTAGGACATTAAGTGGAACTTATTATAAGATTTACTTAACATCATTACTCTGTAATTCACCCTCCCATCCCCCTCAGGGGCATATCTATAGAAAATAGCACCTATAGCAAGCATAGAAATTGCACCCTGTAATAGGTTCACAATGCAAATAAATTGCATCAAAGATAGGTAGCATCACATGAAAAGTACTGATATATCCATGAAAGTCTACATAAGCCGACAAACTTTCATGGACCAAGGAAACAGCGAACGATCCTGCGAATGTTTATGATCCCTACTGCTGGGTAAAGTGGTGCCCTCCTTCATGGCACACGCAGGGCATGTGTCATACCATGAATAAGTTACTGCCCCCTCCCCTGTTGTCCCGAATTTCTATTTTTACACAAAACCTATTATTAATATTTTTATTATAATATTCCAAAAAATGTTTGTACTCTGGTATAGGAGTAAAGAAGTTGGGTGGGTCTGCATTTTGAACATTCATGTTTTTTATTCTTTAAGTGAGCGGTTAGAACCTCTGTGGAGTTTTTATTGAGGTCTGCTCTGCTGACCATTGTTTCCGCAACAAAAAGTGAATGCAAATGTTTTCAACATGACTGGTATAGGAGCAGTGGAATCTCGTGGTGGGCACACCTGTTGTTCTGATAGCAGTTATTTTTTTTTTTTTCTCATTAACAGTTGTGTGTCTGGTCAAAACGGTGATGCAGAATCTCCCCAATGGGACAGCAATAAAAACCTGACAGGGAATATAACATACTCTATTAAAAAATTAACCTGGAAACAATGTTTTGGCTTTAACCTTTTAGATGCCCAGGTAAAAAAAAACATACATTTAATACATATTTGGAACAAAGAAACGCGAGTTGCAGGACTTTGTAGGCGCTTGCTAAATCTAACCATTTTACAATACTGTTAAAAACATTAAAATTTATTGAAATAAACAAAAATTTATAAAAACATTCACACATCTAAGTATTAGGGATGATCGAACGGTTCGGGTCGACCATCGGTTCGACCCGAACATTGGATGTTCGATATTCGGCCGAATACCGAACTTTTTGCGGCAAAAGTTCGGTATTCGGCCACCAGAACCGCCCAAAATGCACTGGGACAGGAACTGGGCTTTAAAAGCCCGTGATTGGCCCAGAAACGTCTGCAAAAGCCAATGAGGGGGCAGGAGTCTCCTAGGAACGTGATTGGAGTGACTACGGGGACCAGAGGCCAATCAGGAGTGAATACGCCCCACACTATATAAGATGGCCCCGCCTAACCCCTAGCACAGTTATCCAGAGCCTGTTGAAGAGAGTTGAAGCAGTTCTGTCTGACTCCTGCTTGCTACACTACATTTCCTACATATCGAGTGGTTCTAAAGCTCCATATAGCAGAATTGTATTTAGCTTACAGCCAGTGTAGTTAGATACAGCGATTGTGCTGGTTCTTAGAGTTAAAAAAAAAAAAAAAAAAAAAAAAACTTAAGGGACAGTGTCAGTCTTCTGCTGTATGGAGCTTTCTATTTAGTGGAAAGGGATATCTAGTGTAGTTAGGGAACTTTGTACTACATTAGTTAGATTTGAAAATTTAGTTTCTGTAGGGAAAGTGTGAGGGTTCTGTTTAGTGAGCACGTGGCACAGTGCTGCTGTATCACAGCAGGTATACGTGCTTGCTAGGCAGCAAAATACAGTGACAACTTAACGCCTGTTGTTCAAAGCGTTAGGTGCACTGTACAAAAGCCTTTGCAACTGTGCGTGACACGCAACTGCTGTGCTGTATCCAGCGACAACTGTGGGTCGCATAGCAGTGTGCGTTTTTCACCGCACACAGTTGCCAACGCATCAGTGACAACCTAACGCCTGTTGTTCAAAGCGTTAGGTCCACTGTGCAAAAGGCTTTGCTACTGTGCGTGAACCGCAACTGCTGTGCTGTATCCAGCGTCAACTGTGGGTCGCATAGCAGTGTGC
This sequence comes from Pelophylax lessonae, assembly GCF_965119305.1. Lineage (NCBI taxonomy): Eukaryota > Metazoa > Chordata > Amphibia > Anura > Ranidae > Pelophylax > Pelophylax lessonae. Next base: position 69,332,723 of record NC_138777.1, read on the forward strand.
GTTTTTCACCGCACACAGTTGCCAACGCATCAGTGACAACTTAACGCCTGTTGTTCAAAGCGTTAGGTGCACTGTACAAAAGCCTTTGCAACTGTGCGTGACACGCAACTGCTGTGCTGTATCCAGCGACAACTGTGGGTCGCATAGCAGTGTGCGTTTTTCACCGCACACAGTTGCCAACGCATCAGTGACAACCTAACGCCTGTTGTTCAAAGCGTTAGGTCCACTGTGCAAAAGGCTTTGCTACTGTGCGTGAACCGCAACTGCTGTGCTGTATCCAGCGACAACTGTGGGTCGCATAGCAGTGTGCGTTTTTCACCGCACACAGTTGCCAACGCATCAGTGACAACCTAACGCCTGTTGTTCAAAGCGTTAGGTCCACTGTGCAAAAGGCTTTGCTACTGTGCGTGAACCGCAACTGCTGTGCTGTATCCAGCGACAACTGTGGGTCGCATAGCAGTGTGCGGTTTTCACCGCACACAGTTGCCAACGCATCAGTGACAACTTAACGCCTGTTGTTCAAAGCGTTAGGTGCACTGTACAAAAGCCTTTGCAACTGTGCGTGACACGCAACTGCTGTGCTGTATCCAGCGACAACTGTGGGTCGCATAGCAGTGTGCGTTTTTCACCGCACACAGTTGCCAACGCATCAGTGACAACCTAACGCCTGTTGTTCAAAGCGTTAGGTCCACTGTGCAAAAGGCTTTGCTACTGTGCGTGAACCGCAACTGCTGTGCTGTATCCAGCGACAACTGTGGGTCGCATAGCAGTGTGCGTTTTTCACGGCACACAGTTGCCAACGCATCATTGAGAAATATGCCTGGTAGACCAAGAAAAGGCATACGTGGCCCTGCTGCGGAAAGGGGCACAGCTTCTAGGGTGTCTAGAGGCAGGGGTGGACGTGGTGGTCAGTCCTCAGCCAGGCCACCATTTGGATTGTTCTCCGGCAGTGGCCAAGCTATACGTCCACAGTATGTACAGGAGGTGGTGGACTATATGAACAAACCCTCATCATCGGCATCATCTGCAACTACAGTGACCCAGGCAGAGAAAAGTGGTCAGTCTTCTGCAGTTGTCAGAACAAATACAGATGAGTCCATGTCCACCTCATGTCCTCCCTTAGACCCAATTTCAGACATGGCAGAGGAGTCAGCTGAGCTGTTTGACCACAGTGTCGGCCATCTACTCCAGCCTGATGCTCAGTCCTTTATGGAGTCTGATGTTGGGTCTGAGTTTGAGGAGGAGGCAGAGCAAACAAGAGGGGAGAGCAGACGGCCCGCTCCATCTAAGGCCGCACCTGTTGTCTCCCAGGCCAGGCCTGATGCTCAGTCTTTGATAGAATCAGATGTTGGGTCTGAGGTTGAGGAGGAGGCAGAGCAAACAAGAGGGGAGAGCAGACGGCCCGCTCCATCTAAGGCCGCACCTGTTGTCTCCCAGGCCAGGCCTGATGCTCAGTCTTTGATGGAGTCAGATGTTGGGTCTGAGGTTGAGGAGGAGGCAGAGCAAGCAAGAGGGGAGAGCAGACGGCCTACTCCATCTAAGGCCGCACCTGTTGTCTCCCGGGCCACTATACACACCTCATCTTGCTGGGCCTTTTTTGAGACATCCCATGCAGATAAAACAGTTGCGATCTGCAAGATTTGTAAGAAGGGTATAAAACGTGGCAAAAATGTCAACCACCTGGGTACAAGCTGCCTAAACAGGCATTTGACAACCCACCACTCGGCCCGTTGGCAGGAGCATTTAAAGAACCCACAAAAGGGCCAAAGATTGGTCGGTCGGCCTCCTAGTTCTCCTCGCGCTCCTCCTCATGCTCCATCTGCTCCACCTGCTCCACCTGCACATCAGTCTGTTCCTGGCCCTGCTATAGTCACTCGTCACCTGTTGGCAGCCTCCACTGGCAGGGATGATGATATAGCAGGCAGTGTCGCATCTACCTCCAGCACACCACCAGCTGTATCATCTAGACGCCAAATTTCGATTCCACACATGCTGGAACGAAAAAAAATGTATACTCCCCGCCACCCACATGCCCAGCGTCTAAACAGTAGTTTGGCTAAACTACTGGCTCTGCAACTATTACCATTTAACCTGGTAGAGTCTGCTCCCTTCCGTGACTTCGCAAAATGTGCAGTTCCACAGTGGCAGGTGCCAAGTCGGCATTACTTTTCCCGTAAGGCCCTGCCATCCCTATACCAACATGTGGAAGGCAATGTAGTGTCATCCCTGGCCAAGTCAGTCAGCCGTAAGATACACTTGACGGCTGACACTTGGTCAAGCAAACATGGGCAGGGACGGTACATTTCTGTCACTGCTCACTGGGTGACACTGCTTGCCAGTGGAAGGGATTGTAGCCAGGGCTCGGTGCTGCAGCCAGTGTTGCCCCCACGTCTGCAAACAGCTGGTGGTGTCGCTGATCCGGGTAGATCGATCACTTCTACCCCCTCCTGCTCCTCCTCCTCTACCTCCTCCATGCCCTCCTCTGCAGAATGGTCCTTTGAATATGATGAGATACCACGTAAACGTTCAAAGGGCTATTCTATGTCTCAGGCCAAAAGGTGTCACGCAGTGCTGCAGCTTGTGTGTCTAGGGGACAGGCAGCACACTGCCCCTCAGATTCTTGGGGCTCTGCAGGCACAGGCCCAGAGGTGGTTGACACCACGCCAGCTGCAGCCAGGGATGGTGGTTACTGATAATGGGTCAAACCTCCTGGCCGCCCTTCGTCAGGGAAAGTTAACCCATGTGCCATGCCTGGCGCATGTCCTGAATCTCGTGGTACAGCGGTTTTTGAACTCGTACCCGGGAATGCAGGATGTGCTAAGGATGGCAAGAAGGGTGTGCAGTCACTTCAGGCGGTCGTACAGTGCCACTGCACGTTTGGCCGAAGTGCAGCGCGAGTTTCACCTGCCGGTACACCGCCTCATCTGTGACATGCCCACCCGCTGGAACTCCACCTTGGCTATGCTGCAGCGCCTGTACACGCAGCAGAGGGCCCTCAATGAATACCTATGCGAGTACGGCACCAGCACTGGCTCTGCGCGCCTGGGCTTCTTTTCACCACGGCAGTGGCTTTTGATTAAGGATGCATGCGATGTCCTCTCGCCATTTGAGGAGGCCACAAGGATGGTCAGCCGGGACAGCGCATGCATCAGTGACACCCTACCGGTACTGTTTTTGTTGGAGCACACTCTGCGTGGCATTATGGACAGGGCACTGGAGGCAGAGCAGCAGGAGGAAGAGGAGGACTTCCTTGCCTCTCAAGGCCCCCTTTATCCTGAGAATCCTGACCCCATTATGCCTAGCTCCCAGAGGCCCGAGCAGGATCCAGGGGTGGAAGAGGAGGAGGAGGACGATTCTGCGGGAACTTTTGCAGGGTTTGAGGAGGAGGAGGAGGAAGACATGCGGCAATCTGCAAGGCCTAGTTTGACTCCCTCGGGACACTTTGGAGTAGTACGTGGCTGGGAGGAGGAGGAGCCCGTTGAAGATAATGTCGTTATGAGTGACCCCGAGGAGTCAGCTTCTCAGGCCTTCGCTAATTTGCGACGCATGGGAAACATCATGCTCCAGAGCCTGCGAAAGGACCCCAGAATCAAGGCCATTAAAGAGACTAACCACTATTGGTTGGCCACCCTACTTGACCCCCGGTACAAGTGTAAAGTCTCGGAGCTTTTCCCATCCACCCATAGAGTCCACAGGATCAAATCCCTTGAGGACAGTCTCAAGAGGAATCTGGTGAACATGTTCCCCAACTCCCGTAGGGTGCAGGGGCGGGGACAACCTACCATGGATTCTACTGGTGGTCACGAGAGGAGCGTTGGAGAAGGCGTGCGGTTGACGGATGCCTTTCGGTCTTTTTTTAGTCCTCACCGCCCAGGCCTCTCAGCTGCCACATCGCATCGACACCGTCTGCATCACATGGTGGACGATTACGTGAGGGCACAAAGTGACACAGAGGGCTTTTCATGTGACGAATCCGATCCACTGGCATACTGGGTCTTAAGATTAGACCACTGGCCAGAACTGGCCCAGTATGCCATGGAGTTGTTGGCCTGCCCTGCTTCCAGTGTCCTATCGGAACGGGCATTCAGCGCAGCAGGAGGATTCGTCACAGACCATCGAACTAGACTCTCCACCGACTCAGTCGACCGTTTGACATTCATTAAGATGAATCAGTCGTGGATATCAAGCTTTGATGCACCTGATGCAGACCTTGTAGACTAGGCTATCGTTGTGATGTGGCAGTTGAGCCTCAGTTTAAGCCTGGACCATGGTGCCACCCTCAAACCCTCCTCTCATTCTCTTTACGTTCACAGAACCTCATTTTGGTTATGACAAAAACGACAATGTTTGCGCACCTGTTCCACAGGTGCACACCTTTACAATTTTTGGGCCTCCTTCAACACCAGCTCTTTGGGGTTAAGGTGGGGAGGCTATGCTAAAACAAAAACGACAATGTTTGCGCACCTGTTCCACAGGTGCACACCTTTACAATTTTTGGGCCTCCTTCAACACCAGCTCTTTGGGGTTAAGGTGGGGAGGCTATGCTAAAACAAAAACTACAATGTTTGCGCACCTGTTCCACAGGTGCACACCTTTACAATTTTTGGGCCTCCTTCAACGCCAGCTCTTTGGGGTTAAGGTGGGGAGGCTATGCTAAAACAAAAACTACAATGTTTGCGAACCTGTTCCACAGGTGCACACCTTTACAATTTTTGGGCCTCCTTCAACACCAGCTCTTTGGGGTTAAGGTGGGGAGGCTATGCTAAACAAAAACTACCATGTTTGCGAACCTGTTCCACAGGTGCACACCTTTACAATTTTTGGGCCTCCTTCAACACCAGCTCTTTGGGGTTAAGGTGGGGAGGCTATGCTAAAACAAAAACGACAATGTTTGCGCACCTGTTCCACAGGTGCACACCTTTACAATTTTTGGGCCTCCTTCAACACCAGCTCTTTGGGGTTAAGGTGGGGAGGCTATGCTAAAACAAAAACCACAATGTTTGCGCACCTGTTCCACAGGTGCACACCTTTACAATTTTTGGGCCTCCTTCAACGCCAGCTCTTTGGGGTTAAGGTGGGGAGGCTATGCTAAAACAAAAACGACAATGTTTGCGCACCTGTTCCACAGGTGCACACCTTTACAATTTTTGGGCCTCCTTCAACACCAGCTCTTTGGGGTTAAGGTGGGGAGGCTATGCTAAACAAAAACTACCATGTTTGCGAACCTGTTCCACAGGTGCACACCTTTACAATTTTTGGGCCTCCTTCAACACCAGCTCTTTGGGGTTAAGGTGGGGAGGCTATGCTAAAACAAAAACGACAATGTTTGCGCACCTGTTCCACAGGTGCACACCTTTACAATTTTTGGGCCTCCTTCAACACCAGCTCTTTGGGGTTAAGGTGGGGAGGCTATGCTAAAACAAAAACTACAATGTTTGCGCACCTGTTCCACAGGTGCACACCTTTACAATTTTTGGGCCTCCTTCAACGCCAGCTCTTTGGGGTTAAGGTGGGGAGGCTATGCTAAAACAAAAACTACAATGTTTGCGCACCTGTTCCACAGGTGCACACCTTTACAATTTTTGGGCCTCCTTCAACACCAGCTCTTTGGGGTTAAGGTGGGGAGGCTATGCTAAACAAAAACTACCATGTTTGCGAACCTGTTCCACAGGTGCACACCTTTACAATTTTTGGGCCTCCTTCAAAGCCAGCTCTTTGGGGTTATGGTGGGGAGGCTCCGCCAACACCAAAACTACCATGTTTGTGCACCTGTTCCACAGGTGCACACCTTCATAATTTTTACGCCTTCTTCAACACCAGCTCTTTGGGCTTACAGTGGTATGGCTCCGCCAACACCCAAACAACAATTTTTGCGCACCTGTCACACAGATGCATATCATTGTAATTTTTTTCCTTACAAAGGCAATTATTGCTTTCATTACCAGCACTTTCATAGGGATATGGTGTCAAGGCATCGTCCGCACCACCAAATGCCCAATTTTTAAGCATCCTTTACTTCTATTCAAAGTCAAGAGACAACAGTATTCATCCAAAACATCTCTAATCTTGTTCACTCTGCACTACATTGTGGCCCCTACCCCTAACCCTCAATGTATCCGTGCATATATGTCTGTTTCTTGTGAGATTTCAAGTTAAAGTGCACCAAACACCATTTTACATGAAATAAAGTGCAATTACATACATCTTTGGACTTCTTGAAACATTTGGTAATAAAAGCCCCATTGTGGAAATACACCCGTTAATTATATGCACATTTAAAGAGACAGCACCTTTTTCCAAAAAAACCTCTAATCTTGTTCCCAGTGCACTGCATTATGTCCCCATCATACACATTGGCTGAGCCGTTGATTAGGAGCAAAAGAAAGGTGCGGTTAAGCAAAAAAGTCATTTTTGAAGGTTTGGTATGCTGTAATTCTGGTTCTGGACATGCTACAGAGCTGAAACTTCACAGGTACACCTTTTAGACCCCCCAGACACTAAATCCAAAGAAATCTCTTTTTTTTTTTTTTTTTTTTTTTTAATTTTTTCAATAATTGGCTATCTATCAAAAACGACAATTTTTAAGAACTTTTTTTGTGTGATTAATAGTCCCTGGGGCATGACCCAGAACCCTAGGCACTTTTTAGGGGCATTTATTGGGTTTTAGGGCTTAAAAATGGTGTTTTTTGATTACAGAAGTTCGGGTCCCATTGATTTCAATGGGGTTCTGAAATCCGAACCGAACTTTCGTGAAGTTCGGGTGTTCTGGTCGAACCGAACTTTTCAAAAGTTCGATCATCCCTACTAAGTATCACCATTGGTAAGTAATGCAAAAATATTGCTTTTTAGATTGCATTGATGTTTCTGCGCATGTGTTTCAACATGTCTCGCTGCACAGGCTTCCTCAGGAAAATGTGCGGAACATTTAAATTCTAGACAAATAAACACACACATATTAACAATCTCCACATACAAATACAAAAACCATATATTGATGGTGGATAACAATATATTGAAACTAGTAACGTAAATACACCCCCTTCCCCCAGCAGAGGTTCACAAAGCATTGCTTCCTACCTAGTTTGATTACAAGTGGTGACTACTAGTCTAATCACAGGAATATTTTCCTGTTAGCTTTTTATTTACATTGCTCATTTTTTATTTCTCGGATTTAGAGTTTGGACATATACTGTATACTCCTCCCTGTGGGAGACTCGGTATATGGGGGTGATTCCTTTCCAGTTGATGGGTACACACTATCACCATGAACAGACTCTCTTCATTCTAATTGTTACTTGGCTCCACCATCTCACTAGGTAGGATGCCATGCTTTGGGAACCTCGTTACTAGTTTCAATGTATTGTTATCTACCATCCAATATATGGTTTTTGTATTTGTATGTGGAGATCGTTAATATGTGTGTATTTTTTTGTCTAGAAGTTAAATGTACCACGCATTTTCCTGAAGAAGCCTGTCGAAACACAAGCACGGAAACATTAATACAATCTAAAAAGGCAATATTTTTGCATTACTTACCAATGGTGATACTTAGATGTGTCAATGTTTTTAATATTTTTTGTTAAAACATTAATATTTATTGAATTAAACAGTATTGTCAAATGGTTCCCGCATCTCGCGTTTCTTTGTCCCAAATATAGATTAACCACTTAAGCCCCGGAGGATTTTCCTGCTAAAAGACCAGGGGGTATTTTGCGATTCGGCACTGCGTGACTTTAACGGACAATTGCGCGGTCGTGCGACGCTGTACCTAAACGAATTTGACGTCCTTTTTTTCCCACAAACAGAGCTTTCTTTTGGTGGTATTTGATCACCTGTGCGATTTTTTGATCACGCGCTATAAACAAAAAAAGAGCGACAATTTTGCAAAAATAGCAATATTTTTCACATTTTTTATATGAAATTCCCCAAAAAAAAATGTAAAAATCAAAATTTTTTAACATTTTTGGCCAATTTGTTTTATCCTACCTATGTTTGGTAAAAAAAATTGCAAAAAGCGTATTTTGATTGGTTTGCGCAAAAGTTATCGCGTTTACTAACAAAGGGAAAGATTTTTGTCATTTTTGTTGTTTTTTTTTTTAACGCGTAATGGCGGCGATCTGCGATTTTTTTTGCGGTACTGCGACATTGCGGCGGACAGATCGGACCCTTGACTGACATTTTTGACACTTTTGGGGTTACCAGTGACATTTCTACAGTAATCAGTGCTATACATATGCACTGTTACTGTAAAAATACACTGGCAGTGAAGGGGTTAACTTTATTTGGGAGGGAGGGGCTGTGTGTGTCCCTAGGGGCGTGATTCTTACTGTGATTGGCTGTGGCTCTAGCTGTAAGGACACTGATCAACGGATCTACATACTAGATCCGTGTAATCAGTGTCTTTACAGCGAGGAGAATGACAGGCAGCTTGTTTACACAAGCTGCCTGACATTCTCCCTCTTCCCCCGACGATCGCCGAGTGGCCGGCGGACATCGGGTCCGCTGGTCACACGCGCGGGGGGGGTGCGTGACCGCGCGGGAGCGGGAGCGCGCCTCCGCGGGCGCGCGCTCGCTCGCTCCCCAGACCCTCCCAGGCTAGTGACGTTAATTAACGTCACTCTGCCTGGCAGGGGCTGACCGCCGCAGTAAATCTACTTGCGGCGGTCGGCAAGCAGTTAAAATGGGATGTGTGGGGCAATCAAGCTGGTTACTAATTAATTCTGGCCTTGTTCACACAACCAACCAACATTTACATATATTTAATACATTCATTAAGTTTTCAAAACAAAATTACATTTAATATTTAATACTAAAATTTTATTAGACATATACATTATTAAACAGTTGCATACATAGGCATTCCGATTGCTATTTGAACATGGCATATTGATCCCATGATTGAGAACCACTCTAATTGGTTTCCAATCATTAGTGGAGACTAGAGCTATCAGTGACAACCAGGTTTGACAGCTAGCAGGAAGAAGTGTTGGCTGGTAGCTGTCAAAAGCATAATGTGGAATAATCCATTCTCAGCACGAGGCATCATGAAGGGAATTTTTAATCTATGGACTACGGATGGGAAAAGGTTGTGTAATGTAAAGAAATTGGGTGTTTCTTTTAAGAATGGCCTTTAAAACATTCGACAACATGCTTGTTGCTACAGGGAACGAAGCATGGCAGGGCTTTTCTTTGTGAAATAAGCAGAGATCATTAGTAAATCATCCTAAAATTGGCAGATCTGCTATGAAAGCTACGTAGACTTCCTGACCTTTCAGTCATCAGTCATAAGCACATGGTGACTTTTTTGCATGACTGCACCAGAATCATGAATCAAGAAGTATGGCCAAGCTCCAATTTTACAGGAAAAGTCATTATTTGCATATAATTTCAGCTGCCTATATCTCTAGACTTACTGACTGCTTTGACAAGCAGTATTTATAGGAAAGAAGCATGTACTTACAGAAATATGGGACTGGAAGTGTTGTCCTCCTCTTTAAAATGCTAGTTGCTAGACTGTATTTGGTTTTAATATTTTAAAGTAGTTCAACATGCTAAAGGTCTTTTTTACCTTCATGCATTCTGTAAATTATTCCATGCATGAAAGTAAAAAACCTTCAGGGTGCAGCTCCCCCTGCAGTTCCCCCTAATACTTACCCTAGTCAGATCCAGCGTTGTGTACGAGAGCCAAGGCTCTTCCAGGACTCTCTCTCCTGACTGGCGGAGACACAGCCATTTGCTCCCGCTGCTGTCAATCAAAGCCAGTGAGGAGGGAGCAGGACTGAGCCACAGGCACACAAAGGCGGCTTCAGAAGTTAGCACGTACAAGTTCCCCAGAGCAAGAAGCTTGCTCTGGTGGCACTTGGCAAGGTAGAGAGCCAAAAGCGCCAGTGAGGGGCCCAAGAAGAGGAGGATTGGGGCTGCTCTGTGCAAAACCATTACACAGAGCAGGTAAGTATGATGTGTTAATTAATTTAAAGGAAAAAAAACAAGGCTTTGGAACCACTTTAAGGTCCCAGTATGAAGCTTAACCACTTTACCACCGCGTGCGGTAATACTACTGCGGCAGTGCGGCACGATACCGTCCAGCCACGTAGTATTACGTCATGCGCGATCGCGGGTCCAGAGCGCGCTCCCGCGCGCCGCGGGTCCCGATACCGATCGCATTCGGTAGGGAACCGATCAATCACCAGATACTGACCAATGATTTTTGGTCAGTGTCTGCTGATCGGTCCCCACCAATGACAATCTGTCCCCTGTCTGTGTAATGTAAACACAGACAGGGGAAGTGATGTCACTGTCCTTCCTGGAGTCCTTTTGGTTCCAGGAGAGAGACAGAGACACAGTAAAAACGTGAGTTCCACCAACACTACACTGACACACCTCACATAGGCACATTTAACCCCTTCATCACCTCTGATCACCCCCTGATCACCCCCAAAACCCCTCACAGTGAACACTATATACAGTGGTATACAGATATTTTACTGATCACTGTATAAGTGTCACTTGTGAGCGTAGTTTGCGCCTGCGTTAGGCCCAAATAGGGTTAGGGTACCCGCCACCTATCCCCTAATAAAGTTTTAACCCCTTGATCACCCACAGTTAACCCCTTCACTACCTATTACTCTGTGCACTAAATACAGTATATAGGTAAATACTGATCACTGTATTTAGTGTCACTAGTGACCCTAATTTGCGCTTGCGCTAAGCCCATATAGGGTTAGGGCACCCGCCACCTATCCCCTAAAAAACTTTTAACCGCTTGATCTTCCCCAGTTAACCCCTTCACTCCATATAAAACAGTGCACTAATATATACAGTATATCAGATAACTACTGATCACTGTATTTAGTGTCACTTGTGACCCTAATTTGCGCTTGCGCTAAGCCCAAATAGGTTTAGGCCACCCGCCATCTATCCCTTATAAAGGTTTAACCCCTTGATCTTCCCCAGTTAACCCCTTCACTCTCTATAACACAGTGCACTAATATATACAGTAAATCAGATAACTACTGATCACTGTATTTAGTGTCACTTGTGACCCTAATTTGCGCTCGCGCTAGGCCCGAATAGGTTTAGGCCACCCGCCATCTATCCTCTATAAAGGTTTAACCCCTTGATCTCCCCCAGTTTAACCCCTTCACTTCCCTGTCACAGTGTTCACTATATACAGTGATTACCGATCACTGTATTAGCGTCACGGGTGACACAACTTAGGCTAGCTAGTTAGCGTCAGGGTCCCACTACACCACCGTTACTTAGCGTCAGTTAGAGTCAAGTACACTAACACACACACACCACCGTTACTAGTATAGTGTTTGAACAGATCAATATCTGATCTGATCAGAACTATACTAGCGTCCTCATAATTTAGTGTTCCCCAAACGCAGTGTTTGCACAATCAGCACTGATTCCTGCTAGCACCTGCGTTTAGCCCCCCTGCCCAGCCCACCTTACCCAGGCAAGTGTAGTAATCAATAGATTACTGACACTTCCAAAAAACACATCACACAAAACCGCTGCGTTAGCAGAGTCAGGCCTGATCTCTGTTAGCACTAGCAGTTTTTCTTTGTAGCGACCAAATAGTCCTCGACAACCAGGTGCTTTTATTACCTAGTAGTCGCACTACTGTACCGGTAAATTTAGTTACTAAAATGACAAAACGTTGGTACAGTGGTGAAGAGGTCTACGAAATGCTGACCGCGGCACGTGAGAGCGATGGGGAAGCCTCACTGTCAGAATCAGGGTCAGTATATGAACCAGATGACAGCAGCGGCTCCCTGACAGATAGCTCCGACAGAGGGGTCCCTGCTAGGGTCAGGCGTACCCGACCCCATTCTGGAGTTGTTGACTTGCAAGAACTGGAGGTTTCTCGTATGCAGCAGAGTGCCAGTACTAGTGCCGCTCACACTTCTCGTGAACTGGCAAGCACGAGCGGCCTAGTACACCCTGGACCTTCAACCAGCACTGCAGTATCACCTGGTGACGTGGCGAGTCACCTGAGTGCAGTTGAAGCTGGTGCGGTGGCTAGCACGAGTAGTGGCCCGCAGCCACCGCGTATCCGAAGACAGGCCCGTAGAGCCCATAGTGTCCTCCCTGAAGCGCTGGCATATCCTAATTGGCAGCCCACAGATTCCACAGCGCCAGTACTTCCCCCATTCACCGCCCAACCCGGAATCCAAGTGGAAACAGCTGGTTTTAATCCCATAAACTTTTTTGAGCTGTTTTTCACTGAAGATCTTTTCAGATCTATTGTGGACCAATCAAATTTGTACGCTCAACAATTCATCGCCGCCAACCCAAATTCACCCCTTGCCAGACCATTTGCCTGGAATCCTATTACGATTCAGGAGTTTAAAACCTATCTGGGCCTTTCCTTCAACACGGGCATTACAAGAAAGAATGAATTGCGGTTATATTGGTCCACTGACCCAATTCATCAAATGCACGTGTTCTCTGCTGCTATGTCCAGGGCTCGATACGAACAAATATTTCGGTTCATGCATTTTAACGACAATGAACTCTGTCGTCCTCGGGGAGACCCTGAATATGATCGGCTCCACAAAATTCGGCCCCTCGTAGACCACTTCAATCAGCGGTTCGCAGCCTTGTTTACCCCCCAACAAAATGTCTGCGTTGACGAGTCCCTGATTAAGTTTACTGGTCGCCTTGCTATCAAACAGTACCTCCCCAGCAAGCGTGCCAGATACGGGGTCAAGTTGTATAAGCTTTATGACAGGGCCACAGGCTACACAGTTAATTTCCGTGTCTACGAGGGAAAAGACAGCACTGTGGAGCCCCCCGATTGCCCAGGCTACATAGGGAGCAGCGGCAAGATAGTTTGGGACTTGGTGTCACCCTTATTCGGAAAGGGGTACCACTTGTACGTGGACAATTTCTATTCAAGCGTGCCACTTTTTAGACACCTCTATCAATTGCAAATTGGCGCTTGTGGCACCGTGCGATCTAATCGCCGGGGCTTCCCCCAACGGCTAGTGAATGCCCCACTGAGCTCGGGGGAGAGAGCCTGCTTGAGGTGCGAGGAATTGCTTGCAGTGAAGTGGAGGGACAAACGAAACGTTTACGTGCTGTCCTCCATTCACCCAGACACGGCAGTCCAAATTACTACGGTCACCGGTGTTGTTGTTGAGAAACCCCTCTGTGTCCATGACTATAACCGTAAAATGGGAGGGGTGGACTTCAACGACCAGATGATGGGACCGTACTTAATTGCCCGTAAGGCCAGACGCTGGTACAAAAAAGTGTCTGTATACCTATTTCAATTGGCTGTTTACAACGCTTTTGTCTTATACAAAGCGTCTGCTGGAACATTATCCTTCTTTCAATTCCAAGAAGAGATAATCAGAGCCCTCCTGTATCCAGCTGGTGCTCCTGCCCAACTTCCCCAACCAGATGCAGTGAGCCGGCTGCATGAGAGGCATTTTCCGCAATTCCTCCCGAGTACCCCTACCAAACGATACCCCCAAAAAAGATGCCGTGTCTGCAGCAAGCGCGGATTTAGGCGTGACACCCGGAATTATTGTCCCGACTGTCCTGACCAACCTGGTCTTTGCAACGGTGACTGTTTCCGTCGCTACCACACACTAGTGGATTATTAGCGTAGGGTACAGCACAGCACAGTTTAGGGCACATTTACACAGGGTCTCAAAAGATGTTCGATGGCTATCGTCATTTTGAGAGACCCGAACCTGGAACCTGGAACTCGACGTTTGAAGAAAAAAAAAAAAAACATAAAAGCCAAAAATAGTTGTCGTCTCAGTCATTTTTTATGTTCTTCTGCACTTCCTATGTACTTTTAATGTCCTTTGTATGTTTTTCATTCTTTTGTGACCTGTTTCTCTTGCAGGTACTCGTCGGCTACCACGCATTGATTTTATATATTCTGACACAAACAGTGTTTGCGCTCAGCATATATGGATACCTTTGCTGATAGCAGCTGTGGTGATTTTCTGATTTCAGCACTGCAGTTAAAATCTTATTTTGGTATACGTGGATAGTGCCGTGTATACCCATCATTAAATTCAGTGGGTGGTTGTTTGGGCGGTTAATGATGAGAATCCAAAAATTTTTGTTGTGTCAGTCATTTTATATGTCCTACTCTTCCTAATGTACTTTTTTTAATGTACTTTTTTTTTTCATTCTTTTGTGACCTGTTTCTCTTGCAGGTACTCGTCGGCTACCACGCATTGATTTTATATATTCTGACACAAACAGCGTTTGCGCTCAGCATATATGGATACCTTTGCTGATAGCAGCTGTGGTGATTTTCTGATTTCAGCACTGCAGTTAAAATCCTATTTTGGTATACGTGGATAGTGTCGTGTATACCCATCATTAAATTCAGTGGGTGGTTGTTTGGGCGGTTAATGATGAGTAATACTACGCATTATTCCTGTGCTGATTTCTGATAGGTTCTCTTTTTTTTCGTTCAGCCCACAGGCTGCATGAAAAAAAAAAAAACCTATATGCCAAACAAGGACCAGCAATGTACTGGTACGTTGCTGGACTTTGAGTGGTTATACCAGGATGATGCCTGCAGATTTAGGCATCATCTTGGTATCGTTTTTTACAGCAAGCGGTCGGCTTACATGTAAAAGCAATCCTAGCGGATAATTGGCCGCTAGACTGCTTTTACATGCAGTGGGAGGGGACTCCCCCCCCCTCCTGCCGCCTTCCGCTGCCTTCCACGGTTTTTCTCAGGCTCTCCTGTCCCACCGGTTAACCCGAGAGTGCAGCCGGTGGTTCAATTATCTAACCATAGAGCTGATTGGAGATGAGAATGGCTCCAATCATCTCTATGGCCTAAGATGCCGGAGGCTACGAGCATTTCATGACTTCTGTTTCGCCAGAAATAAACAGCGCCATTGGGAAATTGGGAAAGTATTTTATCACACCAATTTTGGTATGGTCCGATGCGTTAAGGTCAGAGGAAAGATCTAGAGTCTAAAAGACCCCAATATTTTTTTAAAAAGAGTACCTGTCACTACAGATTGCTATCATAGAGGAAATTTAAATTCACCGTGATAACAATAAAAATGATTAAAGAAAAAAAAAAATGAAAGAAAAGGTGTCAAAATAACATAAGAAAGCAAATTAAAAAAGAAAAAGAAAAAAAAAAAATCAATTCCCCCTGTCCCCCCGTGCTTGCGCGCAAATGAGCGCACAAGCATTCGTCTAGTGTCATATGTAAACCGCAATTTCAGCATGCATGTGAGGTATCGCCGCGAACGCCAGGTCGAGGGCAGTAATTCTTGTGGTAGACCTCCTCTGTAAGTCCAAAGTGGTAACCTGTAAAGACTTTTAAAGGCTTTTAAAACCGTACGTAGTTTGTTGCCGCGGCACGGGCGTGCGCAATTTTTAAAGCATGTCATGTTAGGTGTCTATGAACTCGGCATAAGATCATCTTTTAAATTTTACCAAACAATTTGGAATTATATAGTGTATTTCTGCATTAAATATAAAAAAAGTGTTTTTTTTACGCAAAAATTGCGTTTGGAAAATGTGTGCGCAAATACCGTGTAACAAAAAAAATTGCAACATCCACCATTTTGTTCTGTAGGGCCTCTGCTTTAAAAAAATATATAATGTTTGGGGGTTCAAAGTAATTTTCTTGTGAAAAAAAATATTTTTTCATGTAAACAAAAACTCACAGAAAAGGCTTGGTTTTCAAGTGGTTAGAAGAGAGGGTGATGTGTTGCTAAAATTGAGCATAAAATGCCAGGACTGTTCAAACACCCCCCAAATTACCCCTTTTTGGAAAGTAGACACCCAAAGCTATTTGCTGAGAGGCATATTGAGTCCATGGAGTATTTTATATTTTGCCCTAAGTTTCAGGAAAATGACAATTTGTTTTTTTTTTTTTTTTACACAAAGTTGTCACTAAATAATATATTGCTCACGCATGCCATGGGTATATGTGAAATGACACCCCAAAATACATTCTGCTGCTTCTCCCGAGTACAGGGATACCCCATGTGTGAGACTTTTTGTCAGTCTAGCCGCGTACAGGACCCGGAAAACCAATCTGCACCTTCTGGCTTTCTAAGGGCGTAAATTGTTGATCTCACTCCTTACTACCTATCACACTTTTGAAGGCCATGAAATGCCAAAATGGCACAAAACCCCCCCAAATGACCCCATTT
Organism: Pelophylax lessonae; assembly: GCF_965119305.1. Taxonomy (NCBI): domain Eukaryota; kingdom Metazoa; phylum Chordata; class Amphibia; order Anura; family Ranidae; genus Pelophylax; species Pelophylax lessonae. Next base: position 69,348,886 of record NC_138777.1, read on the forward strand.
TGCAAAGTAGACACTCCAAGCTATTAGATGAGAGGCATGATGAGTCCATGGAATATTTTATATTTTGCCACAAGTTTCAGGAAAATTATTATTTTTTTTTTTTTTTTACACAAAGTTGTCAGTAAATGATATAATGCTCACACATGCCATGGGTATATGTGAAATGACACCCCAAAATACATTCTGCTGCTTCTCCTGAGTACAAGGATACCCCATATGTGAGACTTTTTGTCAGTCTAGCCGCGTACAGGACCCGGAAAACCACTCCCCACCTTCAGGCTTTCTAAGGGCGTAAATTGTTGATCTCACTCCTTACTACCTATCACACTTTTGAAGGCCATGAAATGCCAAAATGGCACAAAACCCCCCCAAATGACCCCATTTTGCAAAGTAGACACTCCAAGCTATTAGATGAGAGGCATGATAAATCCATGGAATATTTTATATTTTGCCACAAGTTTCAGGAAAATTATTATTTTATTTTTTTTTTTTACACAAAGTTGTCAGTAAATGATATAATGCTCACACATGCCATGGGTATATGTGAAATGACACCCCAAAATACATTCTGCTGCTTCTCCTGAGTACAGGGATACCCCATGTGTGAGACTTTTTTGCAGTCTAGCCACGTACAGGACCCGGAAATCCACTCCCCACCTTTAGGCTTTCTAAGGGCGTAAATTGTTGATCTCACTCCTTACTACCTATCACACTTTTGAAGGCCATGAAACGCCAAGATGGCACAAAATCCCCCCAAATGACCCCATTTTGCAAAGTAGACACTGCTGAGAGGCATGGTGAGTATTTTGCATCTCTCATTTTTTTTTGGAAAATGAAGAAAAAACAGGAAAATGCATTTTTTTTCCTCTTTTTTCAATTTCCAAAACTTTGTGACAAAAAGTGAGATCTGCAAAACACTCAACATGCCTCTCTGCAAATAGCTTAGGGTGTCTACTTTCCGAAAAGGGGTCATTTGGGGGGGGGGTTGTGCTGTCTTGGCATTTCATGGCCTCCGAAACTGTGATAGGTAGTCAGGAGTGAAATCAACAATTTACGCCCTTGGAAAGCCTGAAAGTGGGGGTTGGCTTTCGAGGACCTGTACTCGGCTAGACTGCAAAAAAGTCTCACACATGTGGTATCCCTGTACTCAGGAGAAGCAGCAGAATGTATTTTGGGGTGTCATTTCACATATACCCATGGCATGTGTGAGCAATATATCATTTAGTGACAACTTTGTGTAAAAAAACAAAACAAAAAATAATAATAATATATTTCCCGGAACTTGTGGCAAAATATAAAATATTCCATGGACTCACCATGCCTCTCAGCAAATAGCTTGGGGTGTCTACTTTGCAAAATGGGGTCATTTGGGGGGGTTTTGTGCTATCTTGAAATTTCAGGGCCTCCGAAACTGTGATGGGTAGTCAGGAGTGAAATCAACAATTTACGCCATTAGAAAACCTAAAGATGGAGATTCATTTTCGGGGTCCCGTACACAGCTAGGCTCCCAAAAAGTCTCACACATGGGGTATCCCCATACTGAGGAGAAGCGGCAGAATGTATTTTGGGGTGTCATTCCACATATACCCATGTCATGTGTGAGAAATTTATCTTTTAGTGACAACTTTGTGTTAAAAAAAAAAAAAAATAAATAAATTGTAATTTTCCCAAAACTTGTGGCAAAATATAAAATATTCCATGGACTCACCATGCCTCTCAGCAAATAGCTTGGGGTGTCTACTTTGCAAAATGGGGTCATTTGGGGGGTTTTGTGCTATCTTGAAATTTCAGGGCCTCCGAAACTGTCATGGGTAGTGAGGAGTAAAATCAAAAATTTACGCCATTAGAAAACCTAAAGATGGAGATTGATTTTCGGGGTCCCGTACACAGCTAGGCTCCCAAAAAGTCTCACATATGGGGTATCCCTGTACTCAGGAGAAGCAGCAGAATATATTTTGGGGTGTAATTACACATATACCCATGGCATGTGTGAGAAATGTATCTTTTAGTGACAACTTTGTGTTAAAAAAAAAAATTTTTTTTTTTTTAGTCATTTTTCAAACACCTGTGACAAAAAAATTAAATATTCAATGAGCTCAACATGCCTCTCAGAACATTCCTTAGGATGTCTACTTTCCAAAAAGTGGTAATTTGGGGGGGTCTTGTACTGCCCTGCCATTTTAGCACTTCATGAATTGAGATAGGCAGTCAGAAATTAAAGCTGCGTAAAATTTCAGTATTTACACCATAGTTTGTAGACGCTATAACTTTTGCGCAAACCAATAAAAATACGCTCATTGAATTTTTTTTTGTCAAAGACATGTAGCTAAATATATTTTGGCCAAAAAAAATGACATAAATTGAGTATATTGGATATTTTTTAAAAGACAAAGTTGAAAATGTCATTTTTTTGCAAAATTTTCGCTCTTTTTTTATTAATATCGCAAAAAATAAAAAGCGCAGAGGTGATCAAATACCACCAAAAGAAAGCTCTGTTTGTGGGAAAAAAAGGACGTAAATTTCGTTTGGGTACCACATTGCATGACCGCACAATTGTCAGTTAAAGTCGCACAGTGCCGAAGCACAAAAAGTGGTCTGGACGGAAGACAGCAAAATCCTCCGGTGGTAAAGTGGTTGAACAGAGCTTCTTCTTTTTGCCCCCGCCAGTGAATAGAACAGTGAATGAGCTACAGCAGGACCCTCCAAACTGCAGCCTGGGGGTGGAATGTGGCCCTTTCTTGCTTTTATCTGGCCCTTGGGGCACTATTCCTTCCACTGAAACCAAAGAAAGAGCCTATTATTCCCACTGACACCAACAATAGGGTACTATTCCTCCCACTGACAAGAACAATCGGGTACTATTCCTCCCACTGACTCAAGAGATGGGAACTAATTCTCCCACTGACACCAAATATGGAACACTATTCCTCCCACTGACACCAATGATGTATTTTTTCTACTCCCACTGACCACTAAACCTATGGCATGGTTTACTCCCACTGATGCCAGGGCATTTTCTACTTTCACTGGCCATAGTCCACCCCCCCTAAAGTTTGAAGGGCTGTAAACTCGCTTGAAGACCCCAGAGCTAGAGGGAATGTGAGTTAAGTATGAGCATCTGCGAAGAGCAAGTTGTTAACCACTTGCCGACCGCCGCACGACTATCTACGTGGGCGGTCAGCCCCTCACAGGCAAAGTGACGTAGGTCTACGTCGCTCGCCTGTGAGGGTTTAGGGAGCGAGCGCGCGCCGCCGGAGGCGCGCTCCCGCTCCCGCGTGGTCACGGACCCCCCCGCGCGCGTGACCGGCGGACCCGATCGCCGCCGGCCACTCTGCGATCGGCGGGGGAGAGGGAGATAGTCAGGCAGCTTGTGTAAACAAGCTGCCTGTCATTCTCCTCTCTGTATGAGAGCTGATCACATGGATCTACTATGTAGATCCATTGATCACTCCTCATACAGTTGAAGCCACAGCCAATCACAGTTAGAATCACGCCCCTAGGGACACACACAGCCCCTCCCTCTCAAATAAAGTTAACCCCTTCACTACCAGTGCATTTTTACAGTAACAGTGCATATGTATAGCACTGATTACTGTAGAAATGTCACTGGTAACCCCAAAAGTGTCAAAAATGTCAGTCAAGGGTCCGATCTGTCCGCCGCAATGTCGCAGTACCGCAAAAAAAATCGCAGATCGCCGCCATTACGCGTTAAAAAAAAAAACAACAAAAATGACAAAAATCTTTCCCTTTGTTAGTAAACGCAATAACTTTTGCGCAAACCAATCAAAATACGCTTTTTGCGATTTTTTTTACCAAACATAGGTAGCATAAAACAAATTGGCCGAAAATATTAAAAAATTTTGATTTTTACATTTTTTTTTGGGGGAATTTCATATAAAAAAAAGGGAAAAATATTGCTATTTTTGCAAAATTTACGCTCTTTTTTTGTTTATAGCGCGTGATCAAAAAATCGCACAGGTGATCAAATACCACCAAAAGAAAGCTCTGTTTGTGGGAAAAAAAGGACGCCAAATTCGTTTCGGTACAGCGTCGCACGACCGCGCAATTGTCCGTTAAAGTCACGCAGTGCCGAATCGCAAAATGCCCTCTGGTCGTTTAGCAGCCAAATCCTCCGGGGCTTAAGTGGTTAAAGTGAGTCAGTGACTTTGCCCTACCTTATCATCCTATAATAAAACATGCAGGCAGGCAGGCTTTTTTGCAGAAGATGCATACCAATTGCTTTGCCATTAAAATATTTTTACTTGCTTGTAATGTACCTGTATCCATGTGCAGCTCCAATAGCAAATTGAGACAGTCAAAGATGCTGAACACATAAGAAGAGCGAAAGAAGTTCTCAGCACTGGCGAGGGAGTTAGTGGACTTTGCAATGCTTGAGAGAAGGTAGGTATAGGCAGCTTTAGTTTGTTTTAACATTTAAAACATATAACAACTAAATGAAGATGATCGCATGTCCTTATTAAATTAGGTCTTGAAAAATCAATTTCTTTTTTAAATCTAATTCGAAGGGAGGGCAGGAGAGGGTAGTTTGGGGGGGGGGGGGGGGGGGTTGAAGAAGAATAAAGCAAAGAATGTAGGGTAGAAAAGAGATAATGTTTGTATACACAATTTAGTGACTGTCACTCTTGTAAGCCATGACAACAATGTTGAGTAATTTTTCCCATAGAATCTGATATAATACAGTGAGGTAACTTGTTTAACGGGTCGGAAACTTTCTCCCAAACAAAATACATTTAAGAAACGGACATCTAACTCTGCTCTCACTATTGCAACTCCTAAAGCAGTGCTAAAACAAGGTCATCCAATGCCTAGGGCGAAAATGGCAAGCTGGACAGCCCTTTCCCTTAATGTACATGTTTGAATCACATTTCAAGGTGTTACTTTAATCTGATCCTACCTTAACCACTTAAGCCCCGGAGGATTTGGCTGCTAAACGACCAGAGGGTATTTTGCGATTCGGCACTGCGTGACTTTAACGGACAATTGCGCGGTCGTGCGACGCTGTACCTAAACGAATTTGGCGTCCTTTTTTTCCCACAAACAGAGCTTTCTTTTGGCGGTATTTGATCACCTGTGCGATTTTTTGATCACGCGCTATAAACAAAAAAAGAGCGTAAATTTTGCAAAAATAGCAATATTTTTCCCTTTTTTTTATATGAAATTCCCCCCCAAAAAAATGTAAAAATTAAAATTTTTTAATATTTTCGGCCAATTTGTTTTATGCTACCTATGTTTGGTAAAAAAAATCGCAAAAAGCGTATTTTGATTGGTTTGCGCAAAAGTTATTGCGTTTACTAACAAAGGGAAAGATTTTTGTCATTTTTGTTGTTTTTTTTTTTAACGCGTAATGGCGGCGATCTGCGATTTTTTTTGCGGTACTGCGACATTGCGGCGGACAGATCGGACCCTTGACTGACATTTTTGACACTTTTGGGGTTACCAGTGACATTTCTACAGTAATCAGTGCTATATATATGCACTGTTACTGTAAAAATACACTGGTAGTGAAGGGGTTAACTTTATTTGAGAGGGAGGGGCTGTGTGTGTCCCTAGGGGCGTGATTCTAACTGTGATTGGCTGTGGCTTCAACTGTATGCAGAGTGATCAATGGATCTACATAGTAGATCCATGTGATCATCTCTCATACAGAGAGGAGAATGACAGGCAGCTTGTTTACACAAGCTGCCTGACTTTCTCCCTCTCCCCCGCCGATCGCAGAGTGGCCGGCGGCGATCGGGTCCGCCGGTCACACGCGCGGGGGGGTCCGTGACCACGCGGGAGCGGGAGCGCGCCTCCGGCGGCGCGCGCTCGCTCCCTAAACCCTCACAGGCGAGCGACGTAGACCTACGTCACTTTGCCTGTGAGGGGCTGACCGCCGCCGTAGATAGTCGTGCGGCGGTCGGCAAGTGGTTAACTAATTTGCGTCCAGAGCAATTTTTAAATTTTTTTGCATTTTTTAAAAGGAAATTACCTAAAATCCCCAAACAATTATATTTTCGGAAAGCAGGAGCCCTGTAGAATTGTGTGTGGCCATGACATGGCAAAAAACGACCGTACCCAAAATTGTCCTTAGCTGACATTTTAAAAGCCTTTTCAGCTCACTAATTTAGAGTTCACTACTAATGATGGCCCTGGAATTATTGTACTCGATCCGACATTAGCAGTGATACCTCACATATGTGGCGCTATTGACGTTTACATACATGTGCACGCCCTATGCACTTGTGTGTGTACACAGGGCAACAGGGTTGCTTTTTTTTTAATTTATCATATCTGAGCTTTTTTCACTCTTTTTGTTTCAATTGAATGTATTGCTATCACAAAGGGGAGGACTTGCACAGTGCAGTAAGGCTCCATTCACACTAGTACGACTTGTCAGGCGACTTGTGTGCCCTCAAGTCGCCCCAAGTCGCTTGTCATAACAAATGCAATGTAAATGAATAAGAGCCGTCTTAATATGCACTACTGAAGTCGCTCCGACTTCAGAAAAGGGTCCTGTACTACTTTAAGGTGACCTCTATCCGACTTGTGCCAATAGACTTCAATGGGAGTCGCTTCCAAGTCGGATCCTTATCTTTTGTCAAGCGACTTGTTATCAGACTTTCCAGGAAGAAGAAAGAGATTAGCCAGGCATTCCCCACATTGCAGCCATGCCTACAGTTCCTATATACCAGGGATCCTCAAACTATGGCCCTCCAGCTGTTGCAGAACTACACATCCCATGAGGCATTGTAAAACTCTGACATTCACAGACATGACTAGGCATGATGGGAATTGTAGCTCCTGAACAGCTGGAGGGCTGTAGTTTGAAGACCCCTGCTATATACCATTGTCTCTGCCTGGCCTGTGTGAGTGGCACTGGTGGACACAGATAAGTGGCACTGGTGGGCAGTGGCACTGGTGGACACTGATATATGGCACTGATACATGGCACTGATACATGGCACTGGTGGACACTGATACGTGGCACTGGTGGACACTGATACGTGGCAATGATACGTGGCACTGGTGGACACTGATATGTGGCACTGATACGTGGCACTGGTGGACACTCATACGTGGCACTGGTGGACACTGATTTGTGGCACTGGTGGACACTGATTCGTGGCACTGATACGTGGCATTGATATGTGGCACTGGTGAACACTGATTCGTGGCACTGATACGTGGCACTGATATGTGGCACTGGTGGACACTGATTTGTGGCACTGATACGTGGCACTGGTGGACACTGATTCGTGGCACTGATACGTGGCACTGATATGTGGTACTGGTGGACACTGATTTGTGGCACTGGTGGGCAGTGGCACTGGTGGACACTGATACGTGGCACTGGAGGGCAGTGGCACTGGTGGACACATACGTGGCACTGGTGGACACTGATTCATGGCACTGATGCATGGCACTGATATGTGGCACTGGTGGACACTGATTTGTGGCACTGATACGTGGCACTGGTGGACACTGATTTGTGGCACTGATACGTAGCACTGATATGTGGCACTGGTGGACACTGATTTGTGGCATTGATACATGGCACTGATATGTGGCACTGGTGGACACTGATTTGTGGCGCTGATACGTGGCACTGGTGGACACTGATTCGTGGCACTGATACGTGGCACTGGTGGACACTGATTTGTGGCACTGATACATGGCACTGGTGGACACTGATTCGTGGCACTGATACGTGGCACTGGTGGGCAGTGGCAATGATACGTGGCGCTGGTGGGCAGTGGCACTGGTGGACACTGATACGTGGCACTGGTGGGCAGTGGCACTGGTGGACACATACGTGGCATTGGTTGGCAGTGGCACTGGTGGACACTAATATGTGGCACTGGTGGACACATATGTGGCACTGGTGGAAACTAATACGTGGCACTGGTGGGCAATGAGGAAATGAGTAAAAAAAACAGAAAAGGGGAATTAGGTCACAACACATCATATTCTGATTGGCCAAATACAAAGTCGTCTATAATATAAGTCGCTTTAAATAATTCACAAGTCGCGCTGAAGTCGCGATAAAGTCGCTGTAAAAAGTCGCTCCATCATGGGGCGACTTGTGGTCGCGGTAGTGTGAACCGAGTCTAAAAGTAATATGGGGCTGCAGTTGAGAGCTAGATTTATACACTTGAAGTCCACCCCATATATAAAATGGCCTAAGAACAGTAAGTGGTTAAAAGAGAACTTCATTAAATAGTCAAGAAATACTCAGCAACCAGTAACTATTGAGACAATGAGCACTTTGGTCAGGAGTATAAAAATTAATATTGGCATTTAAAAGAGTGCAGGGATTAGGAGCACAAATGTACAGAATTCAGTATGTCCAATACAGTCCAGTGCACAGAGTGCATGGCCATACATACAACAGGTAAAATAAATATTGAACAGGTCAACATTTTTCTACGTAAATTAATTTCTAAAGGTGCTATTGACATGACATGTTCACCATGTGTCAGTAACAACCCATGCGATCCATACATACAAAGAAACCAAAACAAATAAGTTCAGAAATTAAGTTATCTGTAATAAAATAGAATGACACAGCGAAAAAGTATTGAACACATGAAGAAAGGAAGGTGCAAAAAGGCATGGAAAGCCAAGACATCAGCTGAAATCTATCAGTAATTAGAAAGCAATCCTGCTCCTTGTCAGTGCAAATTAATATCAGCTGGTTAAGTCTCAATTGATGGCTTTTAAAAGGTGTCACAAGAAACATCTCATGGTGGGAAAAGCAAAGAGCTCTCGCAAGATCTTTGCAACCTTATTGTTGCATACGGATGGCATTGGTTACAGTAGGATTTCTAAACTTCTGAATGTTCCAATGAGCACTGTTGGGGCCAAAACCTGAAAGTGGAAATAACATAATAACATAACCAGTTGCTCCTTGCACGATTTCTTACAGATAAGTGAAAATAATTATCAGAAGGGTTGTTCAAGAGCCAAGGACCACTTGTGGAGAGCTTCAGAAAGGCCTGGAATTAGCAGGAACAATTGTTTCAAAGAAAACAATAAGTAATGCACTCAACCGCCATGGCCTGTATGTATGCTGAACAGGGGCAGACTGGCAACTTTCAGCCCAGGGGGCAAGTACAAACCAGAGGCCCATGGTGCAGCAACTCGGCCTCCCTTCCACTCTCCCTCTTCCTGTCCTCCTCCTGACCCCCATTCGAGGCGGAAGCTCCACTCCCGGTACTCTCTACTCACCGGCTGAATCCCGATTGCCGACCTGGCCAGCAGGGGGCAGTTGGGGGGAGCTAGGACAGCATGGTTGGGGCTGGCCGGGGGAGCAGAGTCTCCATTGGGGAAATAAACCGGCCTCGGCTCAGACACTGTTTACACCATTTATGCTGGGGGGTGCTTGCGCTCTGTCCTTGTCTTTAACCCGCACTCAGTAGGTCAGCGGCAGGGGCTTTTTACTTCTCTTCACCAGGAATCCTTTAGGCATGTCTGTAGCAGAAGCGGTGCAGCCTTTTTATGGGGCATCAGAGTGGCCCAGGGGGCAATTGCCCCCCTGCCCCCTGGCCCAGTCCTCCCCTGATGCTGAACACGCAAAACCCCATTGCTGAAGAAAAAGCATGTTGAAGTTTGTTTAAAGATTGCTGCACAACATTTAGACAAGCCTGTGAAATACTGGGAAAATATAGTCTGGTCAGATGAGAACAATATTGAACTCTTTGGATGCCATAATACACACCATGTTTGAAGGTCAAATGGCACTGCACATCACCCCAAAAACACCATACCAACAGTAAAGTTTGGAGGTGGGAAAATCATGGTGTGGGGCTGTTTTTTAGCATTCGGTACTGACAAACTTCATGTCGTTGAAGGAAGGATAAATGGAAAAATGTACCAAGAAATTCTTGATAAAAATCTGCTGCCATGCACAAGGATGATGAAGATGAAATGAGGGTGGACATTTTAGCAAGACAATGATCCCAAACACAAAGCCAAGGAAACTCTCAGCTGGTTTCAAAGAAAGAAAATAAAGCTGCTAGAATGGCCCAGCCAATCACCTGACTTGAATCCTATAGAAATTCTATGGAAAGAGCTAACGATCAGAGTTCATAGCAGAGGCCCACGGACCCTTCAAACCCTATTTGAAGACTGTTTATGTGGAAGAATGGGCACAAGAGTGAAAACAATCACACCTAAGCAATTCACTAGTTTTCCATACAGGAGGCGTCTTAAAACTGTCATTACCAAGAAAGGATTTTATACAAAATATTAATAAACAAAAAGGGGGAAAAATATATGACTGTGCAGGCCAGTGGGAGTACATGATTTTGTAATAAAATGAAAAAAGTTTATTTGTACAGTTAAAAAACCATGGATGTTCTATTTAACATAACCATCTATATTGTAATAAAATCCCCATAGGGAAAAGCGTGGGGGAAATTAACCAATAGTGGAGCACTATAAGCATGGGGTCTTCAAATGCCAACGCGTTTCGCAGATAGCATCATCATGGCTGTGAAGACCACATAGTACTCATCTCCAGCCTCAGCCCCACACACACATAACTTTCCTCAGGCGGGCGCCGTGACCACAGAAGAGAGACCTCAGAAGTGGGGACAATTAAATTTTTATAGCCCCATGAATATATTAATGTCCAAGGGTAGTAAGTTGTATAGCTTCCAATTAGACAGAGGAGCTCTTGAGATAATATAGGTTCACAAAGAAACCTACTATAAACCCGTATGTGCTGTCTAGGTGCAGCCGTGTATTCAAATTTCGGGCCCCAATATACTCAAAAAACCTAGGGCTTAACAAATGACATCCGCTGGACCCCAACGAGAGTGCATGAGTATACTGTTATCAAGTGGTTAATAGATGCATCCAGCTTCAAGTATAAGCACTCTTCTCATTAGGGTCAGAATACCTGGTTGTCTTCCGAAGTATTAAATACATTTCAGTTAGCGTGTTCAATACTTTTTCCCTGTCAATTTTTTTTACACAAAACTTAATTTCTGAACTTACTTGTTTTGGTTTCTTTGTAAGTATGTATGGGTTGCATGGGTTGGAACCGACATGTGGTGAAAATTGCTTGTTAATAGCACCTTTAGAAATATATTTATCCTAGAAAATTAATGACATATTTAATGCTTGTAACATACAACAGTAAAGTGTATGTACCGTACTTTACAATGTACAGAGTATGGTGGTCAGGAGAATGTAATGTACACATTATATCACATAATCCTGGCAGCGGTACAATCAGCATACAGAGTGCAGGGATCAGGAGTACCCAAAACCAGTGCTGTATCTTGGCCTAGGCCAACAAGGCCCAGGCCTAGGGCAGCACTTTGCAGGGGGGGGGCAGCAAAAAAGCTGCACCCCGCACGAAAAATAAAACAGCCTTCTCCCGGCTCCCGCATGAAAAGGGTCCCCACCGGCTTGTGCTACACTTTTAGTATAGGGCCAGTCGAATTGGGCTGGAGGGCAGGGTCCGGGAGAAAAATCAGTCTGGTACACCAATAAAGCGGTCACACTGCTACCTGCCTGTATGATAATACCGGCTGGTGTGGACATTCAGACCGCACCTAATACAACTAGCCCGACGTCCGCCAATGCTATTAAGTGTGGCTGATGGGCAGTAATGAGGCTGCACTGATGGGCACTGATAAGGCGGTACTGATGAGGCTACACTGGTGGGCACTGATAGACTGTGGTTGTGGTCTGTGGATTACAGATGACAGGATGGGTCATAAACAGGAAGGGGTGTGTCCTTTAAAGGAAGAGGTGGGTCATATTTAAATTAGGGGGTGCACAAGTTTAGTCAGGCCTAGGGCAGCACAAAACCTACATACACCACTGCCCAAAACACAGCAAAGAGTGATGTCATCCAAGAAATAATCCCCTTCGTAAACCTCACCTTCTTACCTCAAGTAACCCCCCCCCAAATAATAAAACCCTCCCCCCTCTCCAGCAACATTCTTCATCCAAAAGCAGCTCCTCCTAAAATTACTAACAGCTCACTTCTGCCCTGTTGCACCATTCGCCTCCCTTTCCCACCATTCTTCCCTGGATTCCCTCATTAACTGTTCTCCTATGCACTCTCTCCCATTTGGCCTCCTCAAAGTCACATACAATGCTGCACCCAGCTCCGCCTTCTTAAACTCGCATACAGTTTAGCCTATTGTCCCCCTCCCAATCACATACTATGCAGCCCCTAGCCTCCCACATACATGTAATGCATCCCCCTCTTTACACATACATACAATGCAGCTCCTCTTCCTCCTCCACACATACATTTAATTTAGCCTCCATCCCCCTTACATATACAATCAATTCCCTGAAGCTCAATATTCCCTGAACCTCACTTTCACTTATGGGTGTGCTCACTTTTGTTGCCAGTGGTTTAGACACGAATGGCTGTATGTTGAGTTATTTTGAGGGGACAGAAAATTTACACTGTTATGCAAGCTGTACTCCAATTTGAAGGTGAAAATGAATAAAATATATTAATTGAAAATTCAAAAATCCATCATATACAAAAATATCAGAGATAGTCATAACGCAAATCTAACTTCGTGAAACGCGTCAACTATGTCTGTCCCCTGTCTCTGATATTTTTGTATATGATGGATTTTTGAATTTTCAATAAATATATTTTATTCATTTTCACCTTCAGGTTGGAGTGCGGTTCTCTACTTCTATCTACACAGCTGCCGGGATTGCGGATCTAACTAGCACCCAACTTAGATGTTTGGACATTACACACCTGAGCGGTTTTCTCCTTGTGTGTGCTTCTATACAAGCTGTTCACTCACTACTTTAACTTGTAGCAAAGTGTCATTTCTTCAGTGTTGTCAAATGAAAAGATATAATAAAATATTTACAAAAATGTGAGTGGCGTACTCACTTTTGTGAGATACTGTATACAGTGCATTGCGAAAGTATTCGGCCCCCTTGAACTTTTCAACCTTTTGCCACATTTCAGGCTTCAAACATAAAGATATAAAACTGTAATTTTTTGTGAAGAATCGACAATAAGTGGGACACAATCATGTAGTGGAACGAAATTTATTGGATATTTCAAACTTTTTTAACAAATAAAAAACTGAAAAATTGGGCGTGCAAAATTATTCAGCCCCCTTAAGTTAATACGTTGTAGCGCCACCTTTTGCTGCTATTACAGCTTTAAGTCGCTTGGGGTATGTCTCTATCAGTTTTGCACATCGAGAGACTGAAATTTTTGCCCATTCCTCCTTGCAAAACAGCTCGAGCTCAGTGAGGTTGGATGGAGAGCATTTGTGAACAGCAGTTTTCAGTTCTTTCCACAGATTCTCGATTGGATTCAGGTCTGGACTTTGACTTGGCCATTCTAACACCTGGATATGTTTATTTGTGAACCATTCCATTGTAGGTTTTGCTTTATGTTTTGGATCATTGTCTTGTTGGAAGACAAATCTCCGTCCCAGTCTCAGGTCTTTTGCAGACTCCATCAGGTTTTCTTCCAGAATGGTCCTGTATTTGGCTACATCCATCTTCCCATCAATTTTAACCATCTTCCCTGTCCCTGCTGAAGAAAAGCAGGCCCAAACCATGATGCTGCCACCACCATGTTTGACAGTGGGGATGGTGTGTTCAGGGTGATGAGCTGTGTTGCTTTTACGCCAAACATAGCGTTTTGCATTGTTGCCAAAAAGTTCGATTTTGGTTTCATCTGACCAGAGCACCTTCTTCCACATGTTTGGTGTGTCTCCCAGGTGGCTTGTGGCAAACTTTAAATGACACTTTTTATGGATATCTTTAAGAAATGGCTTTCTTCTTGCCACTCTTCCATAAAGGCCAGATTTGTGCAGTATACGACTGATTGTTGTCCTATGGACAGAGTCTCCCACCTCAGCTGTAGATCTCTGCAGTTCATCCAGAGTGATCATGGGCCTCTTGGCTGCATCTCTGATCAGTCTTCTCCTTGTATGAGCTGAAAGTTTAGAGGAACGGCCAGGTCTTCGTAGATTTGCAGTGGCCTGATACTCCTTCCATTTCAATATTATCGCTTGCACAGTGCTCCTTGGGATGTAGTAGTATCCCGCTTTTTTCACTTTTACCTACAGGTAAGCCTATAATAAGGCTTACCTGTAGGTACAAATAATATCTCCTGAACCGGCACGGTTTAGGAGATATTTACAGTGCATGCAGCCGCTCGCACGAGCGGCGCATGCGCTCTGAAGGTCCGGGGGGACCTTCAATTAACTTGCCGGGAGCTTGCCGGAAAAATCACTCCCGCACGCATTCGCGGGAGTGACGTCATCGCAGCTCCGGCCAATCAGCGCGCCGGAGCCGTCTCTTCCGGCCAATCAGCGCGCCGGAGCCGCCGAACCCGGAAGAGACGACGAGGGATCATGGCAGCGCCCGCATCGATGTCCGGGGGTCCGTGTCGGGGCTTCGTTTTAAGGTAAGTTACACATAATGGGCTAGTATGCGATGCATACTAGCTCATTATGCCTTTGTCTTGCAGGGTTTTTATTTTTATTTTTTTTTTTTATAGGGTTTACAACCGCTTTAAACGGACCTCTGAGACTATCACAGTGCAGGTGCATTTATACGGAGACTTGATTACACACAGGTGGATTCTATTTATCATCATTAGTCATTTAGGTCAACATTGGATCATTCAGAGATCCTCACTGAACTTATAAAATCCTACAGGGAAAGTAAACATTCTTCATATAGGAGACCTAGAAACATGATCACGAATACATTTCCTGAAATGCAGAAGATGGTGTGGGCTGGTTTAACTGTTCAGCATTTACCAAACCATCCTTTGCCATTCAGTTATTTTACCATCTTAAACATGTTACTAAACCCACAACAGTAAAATCAGTCTGTATATGCAGGTAAGCATGCTTGTTATACTCACTGTGGAACCTAAGGGGTTAATCCTGCGCATTGTTTATAAAGGCTGTTTGATCCCGTCTTCTCTGATCCTCCCTCTCTTCCATAGCTCCCAATCCATCTGCTGATAGTATAGAGCCTTTTCCAGACAGAGAGTCAGGGGTCATGCAGCCACATAGGACAGTCAGAAGAGAATGAAAATCCCTCCTACAAGTTTTAACCAGTGCTCCGCCGGACAAAAATAGAAGTCACAAGACTTTAATATTCTGCTGATGAGAAAAGGTAGTTAGCAGTTTATATTTACTAAAATAATGGCATAGTTACATAGTAGGTGAGGTTGAATAAAGACAATAGTCCATCCAGTTCAACCTGTGTAGGTGTGTGTGGCTGTAATCATCTCACATAGCCCTGAATGTTCTGATCCTTGAGATGTACGTCTAAGAGTCTTTTGAAAGCCACAATACTACCCGCAGAAACCACCTCTTGTGGTAGAGAATTCCACAATCTTGTAGCCCTAACAGTAAAGAACCCCCCACATTGACTGAGGTTAAAACGCTTCTCCTTTAATCGCATTGTATGCCCTCGAGTCCTCATGCAATCCCTTCGACTGAACAGCTTTTTTTCTAAGCTGAGATCCCCATTGAGATATTTATAAATTGCTATCATGTCCCCTCTCAGGCGTCTCTTCTCCAGGGAGATTAAATCAAGTGATTGCAGACGCTCTTCATAATTAAGGTCCTCCAATCCCCTAATCAGTTTAGTTGCCCTTCACTGGACTCTCTCCAGCTCCAACACATCCCTCCTGAGGACTGGCGACCAGAACTGGACAGAATACTCCAGATGCGGTCGGACCAGAGTTTTATAAAGTGGAAGGATTATAGTCTTATATTGCATATCAATGTTCTGTGTATTGTGGAGACCAGATATAGCAAATGCAGGGTTCTGGGTTTAGTAACACTTTAACTGTTTCCTGCCCATCGTATTGTTAAATGATGGGCGGGCAGGAGCACTCTTTCATTCATATGATGTCTGCTCACTCTCGATGCGCTTACGCGGCCATGAAGCGGCGATCAGTGATGCACTCTGTCCCTGGGACACAGCCCATCACCAATCCCGGTAAAGAGCCAATGACAAGGCTCTTTTCCTATGTGATCAGCTGTGATCAATCACATCTGATCACATGTAAACAAGGAAATGTCGGTTATCGTCATTCCTCTCCTCAAGCTGACAGCGTGTGAGGAGAGGAGAGGCGATAAGTGGCATTTCCTAACAGGGGAGATCTGCACAGATAATTAGGGCACTGATAGTTAGTGCCCTGATGATCAGTGCAGCCTCTTTAGTGCCCAGCAGTGATGACAATCAGTGCCTAGCAGTAATGCCAATCAGTGATGCCAATCAGTGCCCATCAGTGATGCCTGTCAGTACTGCCTTTCAGTGCCCATCAGCGCCTGCTCATTAGTGCTGCCTATCAGTGCTTCCAATCTGTGTCACCTATCAGTGCTCATAAGTTTCGCCTACCAGCAGGGCTGCTTTTAGAGATTGCGGGGCCCCGTACAGACTAGCTGGCAGCCCCCCTCCCCCAAAGAAAATATTAAAGATATATTTAGCTAAAATTATAACAAAATCACTATTATCAGACACAAATATAACATAACTCACATAATTCCTGCTAAATCTAAAAAAAAAAAAAAAAAACTATGTTAAATAAAAATGAAGATGAGATAAGAAAAATATACAGGCTGGGCAGTTGGAGTTCAGTGATCAGAGAGACAGACTGAGAGAAACAAAGTTACAAATAAAGTCCTGAGCAGAGATAACATTAGAGCCTGTGCTGGGAGGGGGGCCCACACAAGGGAGGGGGATTAGTGAGGGACCACTGTCTATTTCTCAGCAGATAAAAGCTGATAGCAGGGAGATGAACAGATTAGATTCAGGTGCTGGAGGAAGATTTCTGTATTTGTTGTCCATCACTAATCCCCCTCCCTGGGTGGGCCCTCCTGTGTGCTCGGGCCCCCTACAAGAGGGCTGGTGGTCCCCCCCTATCAGCGGCCCTGCCTACCAGTGCCCATTAGTGCCACCTATCAGTGCTACCTATCAGTGCCGATTAGTGCCACTTATCAGTGCTGCCTATCAGTGCCGCCTATCGGTACCCATCAGTGCTGCAAATCAGTGCTGCCTATCAGTTCCCATTAGTGCTGCAAATTAGTGCCCCCTCATCACTGCAGCCTCATCAGTGCCCGTTAGTGCAGCCTCCTCAGCGCACATCAGTGAAGGAGAAAAATTACTTATTTACAACATTTTTTAACAGGAACTAAGAAAAAAAAATTTTTCTTTTCCAAATTTTCTGTCCTGTAAAATTACCTGGAAATTGGTAAGCAATATCTTTTCTCACAGTTACTGAAAGAAAAGCGTGACTGAAAGACTAGGTTGTGAAACTGAGGGGACCCTGCGCTTATGGAAAATGTGCTTATGTGCCAAAATATACTAGTAAATGTGTTAAAAGCTGCTAGCTGCAGTGTAAAAGTGCTTGGTGCTCTTTTAAAATATATAAAACTGTGATTTGCAGCGCTGCTTAAACTTATAAATAATGCTATCAAGAAATTTATAAATATATAAATATATAGAAAATCATGAACTTCATAAAAATTTATGAAAATCATAAAGTGCTGTTAAATCAAATCATCAATTCCTGTTAAATCAGTGCAAGTATAAATAAATCAGTGTCCATTAAATCATCATATTGCTGTGATGAATCTTTCCACCTAAAATCATACAGGTGCTTAAGTGCTCGATCTGTGCTTTATTCGGGGTCTCCCCCTTTGGTTATCTACTCACCGCCAAATGATTGTTTTCAGGCATGTAAGAGCTGTTGTACACTGCTTCTCCACTTGATGTGCAATTATTGCTGTGAATACAGATTCATCCCCGATGTCCTCATGAAAAGAGAGCCATTCATGGTGAAGATCGTTTTTAAAAAGTATTTATTTAGGGTAAAACAATGGGGATATACTCACAAACACAGCACAATAACATGCAGAAATAGAGAGAGCGGCTCGGTGGCTAGCTGCTCCCGCAGCATCCACTCCACCGGCCGGAGGTCACGTGATTCCCTCGACCAATCGCTAGACGCGTTTCGATGTAGAACACATCGTCATCTGTAGCTACAGATGACGATGTGTTCTACATCGAAACGCGTCTAGCGATTGGTCGAGCGTCTAGCGATTGGTAGCTACAGATGACGATGTGTTCTACATCGAAACGCGTCTAGCGATTGGTCGAGCGAATCACGTGAATCACGTGAATCTGTATTCACAGCAATAATTGCACATCAAGTGGAGAAGCAGTGTACAACAGCTCTTACATGCCTGAAAACAATCATTTGGCGGTGAGTAGATAACCAAAGGGGGAGACCCCGAATAAAGCACAGATCGAGCACTTAAGCACCTGTATGATTTTAGGTGGAAAGATTCATCACAGCAATATGATGATTTAATGGACACTGATTTATTTATACTTGCACTGATTTAACAGGAATTGATGATTTGATTTAACAGCACTTTATGATTTTCATGCATTTTTATGAAGTTCATGATTTTCTATATATTTATAAATTTCTTGATAGCATTATTTATAAGTTTAAGCAGCGCTGCAAATCACAGTTTTATATATGAAAGACTAGGTTGTCTGCCATTTCTGAACTCATTCTGAAAGTGCTAGTTTCCTGGCTGTCATGCTGATTCCATAGCATCAATTCTTTTTGAGTCACTGACCTAGAATACATGGGCACATCAGGAGTTCTGACTCAACTGGTTAAATGCCTTTTCTAAAGCCAAATACAGAAAGGTTGGAAGGATGCAATGGTAGGCTACACATTTCTCTTAATATAAATTACATTGTCAGTAGATACCTCCATGTTATGGTCGGACAATGAAAACAACTTTTTTTCCCCCATGAAAGCGGAGTTACCCTTTAATGTTTTCCAACAGGAACTGCCTTTATTGACGTTTATACAGCATGTTTTACAGATTCATGACTTTTCTGAGTCAGACCTATTAAAAAAAAAACAGAGAGAAAAAAAAAAGATTAAAATAAGAAGCATAATTGACAGCACAGAACAGAAGTAAGATAGCAATACAAGTCAATTAAATCATTAAGTCAGTTTAAGGACAACTTTTCCTTCAGTGGCCTAAGTAAACAACTAGGTATGAAAACCTAGACAGTCTGAAGAGCCCCCGAAGGTCTCAATGGGCCCCATGTGGCCCCTATGCTGCAGGTTGGACACCGCAATTCTACATTTTTCTCTCACGACAGGTTTCCTATAAAAGGTCTACATTCCAAATCATGTGCTTAGATTCTCCTAACGGAACGTCAGACAAGCATCCTTGGCTGCAAAGGGTTAAATGCAAAGTCCATTTACTCAGTGTAACCCGGTGACACTCCATAATGATTTCTGCATCTAAACAATCCCAATCTTTGCCAGAAAGTCTCAAAGTACATTGCATGCAATTTTCTGCTTGAACAGCCAGAAGAATAGGAGGCGGGAATACAATGGGAAGTAGGCAGGAAATATTCGATTTAGAGAAGAGAGGTTGGCTGCAGCTCAGAAATGTATTTATTTCTTGCCAAACCAAAATGCACAGCACCAGAGAGTGAATTACATGGCACATCAGGACAGCTTAGCCCTCAGCTGACACTCATCGTAGCCTCGCTGCTGTCTGCTTAATTGAATTGGCTGCGCCAGCATTACAGAGCCCATTCTGCGATGACCTCGAACTTTCCACTCGCAAAAACTCTGAGACGATCATGGAGTTTACCTCCGACACGGAATATCCGCATTGTAGTGCTGGGCCAAAGTGCAGTGGGAAAAACAGGTACCTTTGCTTTATGTTATAGATGCAAAATACTTATCTACAAGCTTCATAATCAAGCAAGGAGCAAGTGACGTAGCAATGAATCTGAATTAGTTTTCAATCATTATGCTCCTCGCTTGACTGAGCAAGACAACATATCTGTGTTACTGGAGGTCACATGTTTGCTGGTTGTCCCATGTCCACCCAAAGCTGATGTTTTAGTTATGGGTGGAAGGTGCTAGTTTCTTATATCTCCTGGGAACTCTGGAGATAAATCCTCCTCTTGGAAATGCCTGTCTTTGTCTATCTTTAACACCAGATTCTCACTCCTTCGGCTGGAGCAAGATCACTTGCCTGCGCAGTAAAATTGTATTCCCAGCACTGATACTGGGACTTCCATGACCAGAGCCGGTAGGCAGAACTGGGAATTTGGGGTTAATAATCTCATTGTTGAAGTTCCTGAAATATATAATAGAATACATTTTTATTGCCAATTTATGTACCAGTACACAATGGCAGTGCACAGGTCAGCGATGACATGCCATGAGCAGTAACCCACAGCAAACAATCCGAAATTATTATTTTTTTGATAGACTCCAGTAAACTAAAACTGTGATGATAGATGTTATTCCACTTTTAACTGCTTTGTTGAATAAACCTTATAGTGGCCGTACAAGCTTCAACAAACTATCGATTTATTCTCTGATCAATCTCCCCTGATAAGAATTATCAATTTATAGTCAAAAATCCATTCAACCTATATGGTACAAACAGCGAAGTAGATTTTGAAGATATGATTGTAAGATATCGACTGCAGCTCAGTTTTCGCTATGCATCTTCCTAACCTGATACAAATGTGATCAGATTCATGAACAAGGCAACTCAGTGCCTGCAGTGCCGATCGATGCATTGATAATTTTCAGCCTTGACCAATAGACTCAGTTTGATCGAATCTGACCTAATTCAATTCCAAACTGATTGGAAGAGAAGTTAGACCTATTCAATAGTTTGCTGATTTGATCATGTTGATTGAATTGCACAGTGATCAGACAATAAAATCAGTGTGTATTGCTACGATCCGACACCTTCTTTCTGATTGTTTAATATTAATTGTTGCACTTTACACATATCTTGCCTTATTTTACATAGATGGGTTTATTGTGCGTCATGTCACTTGTTATCTCTAAACCAGATAGGTGTCGCTCCAGCTGGTATGGAATTACACACAGCCAAATGTGGCTCATGGTTCAGCCCGTGGGTTGAACAAGAGAAAATCAACCGAATCCCCCATCTATGCTATACCACGTAGATAGGGGAATTTCCACTGCCATCTTTTGCATTCAGCAGACACGACTGTCTAAATACAGTGAAAAAAAAGAAAGAAAAAGGAGGCGCAAACACCTAGTGCATTACCCGTGGTCACTGTTTGCAAAATTTTAATAAAAATGCCAAATGCCAATTATTATTAAAATTTTGCAAACAGTGACCACGGTTAATGCACTAGGTGTTTGCGCCTCCTTTTTCTTTTTTTCTGTGTACCTATGTTGGAGTTCCCTGCCTGAGGAGAGCAGCACGCCAGTCTTCCCCTTCGGAGTGATTTTTTTAATTAACTTTTGTCGAGCCAATTGGTGCTTGCAGGGCCCCTTCACAGCTCAAATTTTCAGCTTGAAATGTCCTGCTGAATCTGAGCCATTTATAGCCAGCTTAAAGCGGAGTTCCTCCCAGTGAACGTTTTTTTTTTTATAAAAATACCCCCGGGACAGTCAGGGCTAGTGCATTCCACAATGGATAGCCTCTGATCTTTCCCGGGTTGCACTTACCTGCAAGAAGAAATACTTACCTTGAAAATGTATTCTCCAGCGCTGCCATCTCAGGTGTGGGCAGCTTGAAGCCAGCGCGATCCTCTTCTGTGTCCTCTTCCGTCTTCTTCGGTCCCACGATGCACTGCACCGGCCTTGCCGTCACTTCCGGTGCCGCAGCGTCATCCCTGCACAGCTTCTGGGCATGCCCAGAAGCTGTTTTGCAAGGTATGACGCGCCTACACCGGAACTGACGTTGGGGCCGGTGCAGGCGCATTGATTCCTGGGAGCGATGACGTTCAGCTCCCAGGAATCATTGCAAAGCGGAAGTGACGGCGCGGGCCGTGGCCGAGGAAGGTGGAAGTGGATGGTAAGGTAAGTATATTTTTCTTTCTACGAGGTAAGTAAAAAAAAAAGTGCGATTATCCATTTGTTTTTCAGGTGACCTGGAGCGAGAAGATGGAGGTAAGTATAATTTTAGGGTGGAACTCCACTTCAAATAAGGACTTTAAATTATAATAAAGTCTCTCTTTTTTCACCTAAAATGAAAAAAGAGGTTTATACTCCCCTGCTCTGTAGAAGGATAGTGCAAAGAGGGACCCACCTACCTCCTCTTCTTGTGTCCCCTGCCAGTGCAGTCCTCTCCTCCCCCCCCCCCCCCGAGTGTGCCTCCATAGCAAGCTGTGTGCTGTGGGGGCACACGTGCAAGCGCACTCTTGAGCCAGCCTGTGTGCATCCATAGACACACAGTGTGGTTTGGCCACGCCTCCCCCCCACTCTCTCCTCACTGAATTTTACTGACAGCAGCAGGAGCCAATTGGTCCCCCACCCCATGACCTTTTTCACTGGATAATCCCCATAAAACATAAACACATGCCCAGTGAGGTGATGTACACCAGGTCCCACCTTGGCATCTTCATCTTTGACATCATCATTAGGCCAGCTGTCTCTGCTAGGCCCTTGCAGCTGGCCTGCTGATGATGAGAAAGCACCATGTTGTGTCATCGGGGCTGGCTGCAAGTATCAGGAAGAAACAACTGTGGCGTTGTGGGATGTGTGACGTGGGTATCCCAGGAGGCTAGTGACATGTCATTCTTTTCTAGGCAAGAACCCAGGAAGTGGGGAGAAGAGAGTGGCAGCTTACCAGAATGAATTGGCTTCCAATTTAATGGAAAAGCCAAATGTGCTGTAGGGAAATGACTTTCCACACAAAACCATGCAGGCACTGGTTAACCTGGCGTGCTTTGGATCAGGATGTCTTTCCTGGTGTGTTCATATTAGATATAAACAATCATAGCGTGATACTGTATATAGAAAGCTATTTATTGAATAAAAAAGTGCACTCACATTTCAAACTGCTAAAATGAACATGTATATAGTCTTGCTGCAGAGTTAGCTCTAATTAGGATAGCAAACGGAGTGTGGTGATGTCACGTCTGGTCCCACCCACGTCACCACGCTCCTGGGCCGTTTGCTATCCTGATTAGAGCTAACGCTGCAGCAATCGTATGGACTATATATATATATATATATATATATATATATATATATATATATATATATATATTCATTTTAACAGTTTAAAAATGTGAGGGCACTTTTTTATTCCATTCCTCTCAGCTAAGAGAAGGAAACTGAGGCTACAAATGGCACAGGCTCACCAAAATTGAACAATAGAAAAATGGAAAAACATTGCTTGATCTGATGTCTCGATTTCAGCTGTGACATTCAGAAGGTAGAGTCAGAATTTGGCATAAACAACATGAATGCATGGATCCATGCCTTATATCAGTGGTTCAGGCTGGTGGTGATGGTGTAATGATGTCGGGGATATTTTCTTGGCACACTTTGGGCCACGTAGTACCAATTAACCACTTGCTGACCAGTCACTGGGACTGTACTGCGGCAAAGTGGCTTGATTCCGTTCAGCGACGTAGACCTACGTCGCTGGACTCCTCCCCTTCTGGGCGGCGCTCGCGCCGCCGGAGGCTTGCTCCCGCTGTGTTCAGTCACAGCGAGAGTAGGGCCAGGGGAGGAGCAGCGGCGATCGCCCCTGCTCTTCCCCGATCGTCTGGGAATCGAGTCTGGAGATCCGCCCGCTTGTGTAAACAAAGCGGGCGGATCTCCTAAGTGACAAACAGAGACAGATTGCAGGGTTCAGCATAGCTGAACATGCGATCTGTCCCTGTGTCACTCAGTCACCTCCCCCCACACACGTTAGTAAGCACCAGGCATACATTAACCCCTCCCTCTCCAATAAAGTTAACCCCTTCCCTGCCAGTGTCATTTTTACAGTAACAGTGCATATATATATAGCACTGATTACTGCAGTAATGTCACTGATACCCCCAAAAGTGTCAAAAATGTCAGTCAAGGGTCCGATCTGTCTGCCGCAATGTCGCAGTCCCGCAAAAAAAATCGCAGATCGCCGCCATTACGCGTTAAAAAAAACCCACCAAAAATGACAGAAATATTTCCCTTAGTTAGTAAACGCAATAACTTTTGCGCAAACCAATCAAAATACGCTTATTGTGATTTTTTTTACCAAACATAGGTAGCAGAAAACAAATTGGCCAAAAATTTAAAAAAATTTTGATTTTTCCATCTTTTTTGGGGGGGAATTTCATATAAAAAATGTGAAAAATATTGTTATTTTTTCAAAATTTACGCTCTTTTTTTGTTTATAGCGCAATAAGTAAAATTCGCACAGGTGATCAAATACCACCAAAAGAAAGCTCTGTTTGTGGGAAAAAAAGGACGTAAGTTTCGTTTGGGTATGGCATCGCACGACCGCGCAATTGTCAGTTAAAGTTGCATAGTGCCGAATCACAAAAAGTGGCCTGGACGTAAGACAGCAAAATCCTCCGGTGGTAAAGTGGTTAAGCATTGTTTGAACGCCATGGCCTACCTGAGTATTGTTGCTGACCATGTCCATCCCTTTATGACTACAGTATATCATCTTCTGATGGCTCCTTCCAGCAGGATAATGCACCATGTCACAAAACTCAAATAATCTCAAACTGGTTTCTTAAACATGACAATGAGGGCACTGTACTCCAATGGCCTCCAGTTTCACCAGATCTAAATCCAATAGAGCACCTTTGGGATATGGTGGAACGGGAGATTTTCATCATGGATGTGCAGCCTACAAATCTTCAATAACTGCGTGATGCTATCATGTCAATATGGACCAAAATCTCTGAGGAATGTTTCCAACACCTTGTTGAATATATGCCACAAAGAATCAAGGCAGTTCTGAAGGCAAAATAAGGTCTAACCCTATACTAGCAAGGTGTACCTAAAAAAGTTGTCGGTGAGTGGATGTGTCCTCTCTACACAATGTGTGATACCACCTAGCAGAGAGTGTCCTTCAGCATATTGTGATTGCAAACACAGCTGTCCATTTTACATTTGCATACAGTTTTTAGCAAATCTGC
This sequence comes from Pelophylax lessonae, assembly GCF_965119305.1. Taxonomy (NCBI): domain Eukaryota; kingdom Metazoa; phylum Chordata; class Amphibia; order Anura; family Ranidae; genus Pelophylax; species Pelophylax lessonae. The sequence goes on from NC_138777.1 coordinate 69,373,837, forward strand.
ATCCCAATCCTTTAGCACAATGTATAAACACAGTTACTTTTTTATTAGGGTCTTCTCCAGGTACATGGGGCACAGATCAGAAGTGAAAGTAGGGCACTCTTCAGTTCTGACCTCTTCCCTGCAGCTCCCCTGGTTCCTGATAAAGGAAAAGGAATTGACAGCACTCCAGGTTGAGTCAAAATCCAGATTTATTAACTGGACATCCAAATATGACAATCGTGACAAGGTAGACGCGTTTCACACACTGACTGTGTGCTTAACTACTTAAGCCCCGGAAGATTTTACCCCCTTCCTGACCAGGGGGTATTTTGCGATTCGGCACTGCGTGACTTTAACGGACAATTGCGCGGTCGTGCGACGCTGTACCTAAACGAATTTGGCGTCCTTTTTTTCCCACAAACAAAGCTTTCTTTTGGTGGTATTTGATCACCTGTGCGATTTTTTGATCACGCGCTATAAACAAAAAAAAGCGTCAATTTTGCAAAAATAGCAATATTTTTCACATTTTTTTATATGAAATTCCCCCCCAAAAAATGTAAAAATCAAAATTTTTTAACATTTTCAGCCAATTTGTTTTATGCTACCTATTTTTGGTAAAAAAAAATCGCAAAAAGCGTATTTTGATTGGTTTGCGCAAAAGTTATCGCGTTTACTAACAAAGGGAAAGATTTTTGTCATTTTTGTTGTTTTTTTTTTTTTAACGCGTAATGGCGGCGATCTGCGATTTTTTTTTTTGAGGTACTGCTACATTGCGGCGGGCAGATCGGACCCTTGACTGACATTTTTGACACTTTTGGGGTTACCAGTGACATTTCTACAGTAATCAGTGCTATATATATGCACTGTTACTGTAAAAATACACTGGTAGTGAAGGGGTTAACTTTATTTGAGAGGGAGGGGCTGTGTGTGTCCCTAGGGGCGTGCTTTCTACTGTGATTGGCTGTGGCTTTAGCTGTATGAACGGTGATCAACGGTTCTACATAGTAGAACCGTATGATCATCAATCATACAGAGGGGAGAATGACAGGCAGCTTGTTTACACAAGCCGCCTGACTTTCTCCCTCTCCCCCGCCGATCGCCGAGTGACCGGTGGACATCGGGTCCGCCGGTCACACGCGCGGGGGGGTGCGTGACCGCGCGGGAGCGCGCCTCCGGGGGCACGCGCTCGCTTCCTAGACCCTCACAAGCGAGCGACGTAGACCTAAGGGGCTGACTGACGACGTAGATCTGCGTTAGGCAGTCGGCAAGTGGTTAATCATTACGGTAATGATTAAGCACACAGTCAGTGTGTGAAACGCGTCTACCTTGTCACGATTGTCATATTTGGATGTCCAGTCAATAAATCTGGATTTTGACTCAACCTGGAGTTCTGCCAATTCCTTTTCCTTTATCAAGTTTCCACGGAGGCGAGGCGGGGCATGCACCTGTGTGAGTCATCAGGCAATTACACCACCTTGAGGAGTGAGTTCTTGTCTCTTCAATTGCAATCCCCTGGTTCCTGCCGATGACCTCCTCTATCCCTTGGTGCCCTTAAACAGAAACCCAGCTATTACTATTTTGTTCTTTGAAAGGCTCTACTTTTCTGTTTATTTGCACCACTTTTGCCTTTTTGTGATGAATGAGACCCAGTGCCCTTCCACAGCTAGAAGCTGCCTAGGTTGGTACAATACTTCTAGCCCCTTTAGCTGGTGTTGTTGCTGTTATATAGGATAGGGCGAGTTGATGTACCAGTGTGATCTCCTGCTGAGACAGTGGAGAGTGGTGGTGTGTGGTCCGTCTCTTCTGTCTGGGGCACAATGTTCTTTCCCAGACACATTTATACAGTTCATGTCATTAGGCCATGCTCATTGTGGTTATTCCTTTTCCAAATTGCTCCTTGATGCAAACAGAGCTGAAATTGTGCCACAACTCATATCCTTCAGCTGAGGCATCCAACTGATCACTTAATTATAGTATATTCCCACCTATTGAGTACTAACGTATTTCTAGTAACATATGCAATAAGAAATCTCATTGTTGGAATTGCTTGTTGATTTGCAATATATACAATATACAGTATTTGCAATTTATTGCAATTGCAAATACTTTACAATATATAACATATTTAGGAATGAAGTACCACTACCTTGGTTTTTAGGAGAGTTCTAAAGGTTTGAGATTTGCAGAAAATGTATGTACAGACTTGCCCAGGACATTTTTTAAACCTTAAAATTTAACTCCACTTTTGTTGAGAAAAAAAGCATTCTCCCCTGTGTGATCCATGTACATTACAAGAATTTTAACAAACTTTGTTGCATATTCCTACCTTTTTGTTATTCTAAAGAAATCACTGTGATTCTCTGTGTCCATGTGCGAAATCTAATGGGAGTGGTTTAATAATTATCAATCAGCTGCGGCACCTGCAGAGCACTGAGCAAAGAGGCAGGGTCTGCATCCATTTAGGTATGTGTGCCTATTGTGAGTATCTCAGCAAAAATGACATTTTTGCTGCAGGGGATGCCTGAAATCTGACTTGTATCATATTCTGTGTACAGAACACCTCCAGGTAGCCATATTGCATTGTAATTTCAGAAAATTACAGCAGCTGCAGATTGAAAAGGAAAGGTATTTTTTTTATAACATTCAATTACAATATGATTTGTGTAGCGTCTGTATACACTATATTATTCATTCTTTATTTGCTATTTTGTTACCCTTTAATGCACAGAATAGCTTTTGAGCTATGGCCAGCAGGCTTTGACGGACCAATAATAGGGCTTTTGATTAGGCCAGACCCTTTACTGTAAAAGAGAGGGGCCTTAAAGTGGTTGTAAATGCAGAAGGTTTTAAAAAACATCTTCTTTGTGCAGCAGCCCCCCCCTCATACTTACCTGAGCTCCCTCTAGATCCAGCGATGTTGCACAAGAGACTCGGCTGTCTGGAACTCCCCAACTCATTGGCTGAGACAGCAGCAGGGCACCATTGGCCAATGAAGGAAGAAAGGGGGTGGGACCGGGTGGCGGTTCGGTGTCTGAATGGACACAGGGAGCTGCAACTCAGCTCGGGTGCCCCCATAGCAAGCTGCTTGCCGTGGGGGCACTCAACAGGAGAGAAGGGCCAGGAGCACCAAAGAGAGACCTGCGACCAGGAGGATCTGGGCTGCTCTGTGAAAAACCACTGCACAGAGCAGGTAAGTATAACATGTTTGGTATTTTTAACGGAAAAAAAAGTATCACTTTAAACATATTAGGGCAGTTAGGAAACTGTACTTTAATTCAGACTACTGGCTCTTTAGGCAATCAACCTCTTTGCTTTCTTGTTTTTTTTTTTTCTTGTAATTCTGGGCTTTTTAACCACTTGACCTCAGGAAAATTTCCCCCCTTCACAAGCAGGCAATTTTTTGCGATACAGCACTGCTTTACTTTAACTGACAATTGCACGATCATGCAACGTTGTGCCCAAATAAAATTTATGACATTTTTTTCCCCCCATTCCTCTTCCTTTTGGTGGTATTTGATCACCACTGCCTTTTTATTTTTTGTGCTACTGGTATAAACAAACAAAAAAAAAAAAAACTGATAATTTTACTTTCTGCTATAAAGCCTATCCAATAAAAAAAAATAAAATGTAAAAAAATCAAATTTATTCATAAATGTAGGCCAATATGTGTTCTGCTACATTTCTTTGGTAAACAAAATCCCAATAAGAGTATATTGATTTGTGTGTGCAAAAGTTATAGTAGCTACAAACTATGGTATACAGTATATACTTAATTTTTTTTCTATACTAGTAATGGCGGCGATCAGTAACTTATAGCGGGACTGCAATATTGTGGAGGACAATTGGACACTAAACACTTTTGCTACTTTGTGGGAACCAGTGCCACCAATACAGTGATCAGTGCTAAAAATATGCACGGTCACTGTACTTAAGACACTGGCTGGAAAGGGGTTAAACATCTAGGGCGATCAAAGGGTTAACTGTGCACCTAACCAGTTTTTTTTGTGTAACCTGTGTGCTGCTTTAACCACTTAAATTTTACTTTGCTTTGCAGGGACACAAAATCCATCACTTTTCCCGTCAGAGTGTAGCTCTGCCTTGTTTACATAGGCAAAGCTCCATTCTGTGTTTCTGCCCAACAATCAGCCGGTGCCGGCGGACATCCATTGCATGGCACCCGCAGATTGACTTCTGCTGTGAGTAATCACAGCAGAAGCGGCGCGCGCCCCCTAGGCAGAGGTGCAGAATCACGTATATACGGTATACCTGATTCTGCACAGAATAGCCACCCTGTAGCAGTATATCTGCCATAGGGGGGGTCTTTAAGAGGTTATAATGTAATTTTATTTTGTGGTTGATTTTAGGTTTAGCAGTTGTCATAGCCATAGCATTTTTTTTGCTTATCTTTAACACCTTCCCGCCCACATTACCTCATATGACGTGCTGGGCTTTGAGTGGGGATATCTGAATGAGTCCTGCAGCTGCTGGCATCATTCAGATATAATTTTTTTCAGCCAGCGATTCCCTTCACCATAAGGACAATCATAGCAGCTGTTCAGCTGCATGATTGTTCTTACAGGCGGTGGAAGGGGACGTACCCCCCCCCTCCCTCCAGTGCTTTCACCTCTTTACCCGTGTGATCGGCAAGCCGGAGAAGGGATCCAGAGGCGGTGAAAGTTCACCATAGAGAATATCGAGGACCAGATGGTCTCCGGCAGTCTCTATGAATCTTGGAGGCCCAGGTGCGGCGTTATGATGCCACGTCCGGCCCGGCATTTGTAAACACTGCCGTGATCTTGGCTGGAAAGCCAAAATCGTTTTTTTTTTCTTTCCATAAAGAGGACCTGTCATGCACTATTCCTATTACAAGGGATGTTTACATTCCTTGTAAAATTAAAGGGAAATACATATGTAAACGGAGTTCAATCCACACATGTGAGTTATCGCCACGAACATTAGAACGAGAGCAAAAATTCTAGCCCAAAACCTTTTCTGTAACTTTAAACTGGTAACCTGTAAAATATTTTAAAATGTTGCCTATGGAGATTTTTAAGTACCAAAGTTTGGCGCCATTCCACGAATGTGCACAATTTTCAAGCGTGACATGTTGGGTATCTATTTGCGTAACATCATCTATACAAAAAAATTGGGCTAACTTTAGTGTTTTGTTTTTTTATAAATTCATAAAAGTTTTTTTTTTTCAAAAAAAAAAAAAAAAACATGTTTGAAAAATTGCTATGCAAATTACATTAAATGACAGAAAAAGTTGCAACAACCGCCATTTTATTCCCTAGGGTCTCTGCTAAAAAACATATATAATGTGTGGGGGTTCTGAGTAATTTTCTAGCAAAAAAAATTATGATTTTTACATGTAGGAGCAGAGTTACATAGTTACATAGTAGGTGAGGTTGAATAAAGACAATAGTCCATCCAGTTCAACCTGTGTAGGTGTGTGTGCCTGTAATCATCTAACATAGCCCTTAATCTCCTGATCCTTGAGATGTAAGTCTAAGAGTCTTTTGAAAGTCACCATACTACCCGCAGAAACCACCTCTTGTGGTAGAGAATTCGACAATCTTGTAGCCCTAACAGTAAAGAACCCTCTATTCCCTTCTTTATTTTTATTGATAGGGTCTTTTTAAGTATAAGGATACTCAAAGCAGAGTATTCACTTGTTACCATCTGTTCTTGCAACTATCTTTTTTGCATCATGTCGCTGCATAGTTTCGAATGAAACAGTTTCGAGTGTGACAATAGCGAATGAAAATTCACTATTGTCACACAGATCCTCCTCCTGGCCAATCAGGAAGCGGGTTCTGAGACCCATTTCCCGATTGGCCGAAAGGAGAAGCCATGCCATTGGGCATGGAGGAGGAGACGCAGAAGACGGGGAAGAAGCCACCGCCACCTGCTGCTACAGATGGGTGAGTGAGCCGGGGGTCCTGTACTGTCATGCTGGGGGGGTCCTGTACTGTCATGCTGTGGTCCGGGGTGTGCGGCCTGGTGTGGTCTGGGGGGAAGGGGGGGTGTGTATGGTGCGGTCCGTCTGCCGCCCCCTCGGCCCATGGAGCACCAGCCGCCACTGCTTTTGGTGAAAAAGTGTCACTGCTAAAGCTATATAGAAAAAGGCTCTTTTTTAAACTGAAATGAATCAGATTGCTGCTGCCGTATGTAAGCCATGCTAACTGTAATAGAAAAAATCAATTCCACAGACAAATATGTGCTGCCAGCGTACAATAGTATGCCATAACACCATTTACAGCTTTAGGGCATCCCCCATGCATTTTATATAAAAGGTTTGTGTATTTTCAATCTTGCTCTTGAAGCCACATGAAAAGACTCTATGCTATACATTACAGTATTAAAAAAATACAAAAAACTGTGTCGGTAGATTTCCCCATGGCAGTTCACAGCTTTCCTTGCTTTTTTGACAGTAGTTTTCCTATTATCCCAAAAAAATAACATAATTTAACTTCAAAATTCACCTTCTGTAGACTTCGAGATTTGCTTCTAAATTTGGGTTTGCTAAATTTTGAACAAGATAACTTGAATCCCTGGCAAATTGAGTCCGGGCAGATTCACACATCACTAATTATATTTATGTGTGAGTGTACATATAAACTTTAATGGCATCCCAGTCTTAGTCTATAGAGTTCAACATTGAGTCGGCCCACCCTTTGCAGCTATAACAGCTTCAACTCCTCTGGGAAGGCTGTCACCTTAGGAGTTCCCTTCACTGGAACTAGGTGGCAAAGCCAACCCCTGAAAAAACAACCCCACACCATAATTCCCCCCTCCACCAAATGATGTGGACCAGTGCACAAAGCAAGGTCCAAAAATTCACGGATGAGTGAGTTTGGGGAGGAATATGACTGAGTCCTGATTTCAACCCAATACAACACCTTTGGGATGAATTAGAGCGGAGACTGCGAGCCAGGCCTTCTCATCCAACACCAATGCCTAACCTCACAAATGCGCTTCTGGAAGAATGGTCAAACATTCACATAGACACACTCATAAACCTTGTGGACAGCTTTCCCAGAAGAGCTGAAGCTGTTATAGCTGCAAAGGGTGGGCCAACTCAATATTGAACCCTACGGACTAAGACTGGGATGCCATTAAAGTTCATGTGCGTGTAAAGGCAGGTGTCCCAATACTTTTGACAATATAGTGTGTTTGTGTATATCTATCTATCTATCTATCTATCTATCTATCTATCTATCTATCTATCTATCTATCTATCTATCTATCTATCTATCTATCTATCTATCTATCCACTGTATATATATATATATATATATATATATATATATATATATATATATGTATATATATATATACACATACATACTCACACACACTCACCGGACACTTTATTACATAAAACCATGCTAGTACTGGTTTGGACCCCCTTTCACCTTCAGAAATGCCTTAATTATTTTGGTCCATATTGAGCATCACGCAGTTGTTACAGATTTCTCGAGTGCACATCAATGATGCAAATCTCCCGTTTCCACCGCATCCCAAAGGTGCTCTATTAGATTATGATCTGGCCACTGTGGAGGCCATTGGAGTACAGTGAACTCATTGTCATGTTCAAGAAACCAGTGGTGAGATGATTTGAGCTTTGTGACATGGTGCATTATCCTGCTGGAAGGAGCCATCAGAAGATGGGTACACTGTAGTCATAAAGGGATGGACATGGTCAGCAATAATACTCAGGTAGGCCGTGACGTTTAAATGATGCTCAATTGATACTAAGGGGCTCAAAGTGTGCCAAGAAAATATCCCCCACATCATTACACCACCCCACCAGTCTGATCCATTGATACAAGGCAGGATGGATCCATGCTTTCATGTTGTTTACGCCAAATTCTGACCCTACCATCTGAATGTCACAGCTGAAATCAAATCTAGACTCATCAGAACAGGCAATGTTTTTCCAATCTTCTATTGTCCAATTTTAGTGAGCCTGTGTGAATTGTAGCCTTAGTTTCCTGTTCTTAGCTGACAGAAATGGCACTCAGTGTGATCTTCTGCTCCTGCAACCCATCTGCTTCAAGGTTCGATGTGTTCAGAGATGGTATTCTGCAAACATTGGTTGTAATGAGTGTTTTTTTTAAGTTACTGTTGCCTTTCTATCATCTCAAATCAGTCTGCCCATTCTGACATCAACAAGGTATTTTTCTCCACACAACTGCCGCTCACTGGATATTTTTTTCTTTTTCGGAACATTCTCTGAAAATCCCGGTAGATCAGCAGTTTTTGAAAAAAAAGGACGTCAAATTCGTTTAGGTACAGCGTCGCACGACCGCGCAATTGTCCGTTAAAGTCACGCAGTGCCGAATCGCAAAATACCCCCTGGTCAGGAAGGGGGTAAAATCTTCCGGGGCTTAAGTGGTTAATGGCATCCCAGTCTTAGCCCGTAGGGTTCAATATAGAGTTGACCCACCCTTTGGTGCTATAACAGCTTCAACTTTTCTGGGAAGGCTGTCCACAAGGTTTAGAAGAGTGTCTATGGGAAAATTTGATAATTTTTCCATAAGCGCATTTGTGAGGTTAGGCACTGATGTTGGAGGGAAGGCCTGGCTCGCAGTCTCCACTCTAATTCATCCCTAAGGTGTTCTGTCGGGTTGAGGTCAGTCAAGTTCCTCCACCCCAAACTCGCTCATCCATGTCTTTATGGACCTTGCTTTGTGCAATGGTCCAAGACATTTGGTGGAGGGGAGATTTTGGTGTGGGTTTGTTTTTCAGGGGTTGGGCTTGGCCCGTTAGTTCCAGTGAAGGGAACTCCTAAGGCAGTGATGGCAAACCTTGGCACCCCAAATGTTTTGGAACTATATTTCCCATGATGCTCAACTACACTGCAGAACGCATGAGCATCATGGGAAATGTAGTTCCAAAACATCTGGGGTGCCAATGTTTGCCATCACTGTCCTAAGGCGTGTGTGAAATAGGCCTTGGGGCACATGTTATATGCGTTGCTAGAGTGCTATAGTGTAAATGGGCTCAGGCATTTGGGGCTTAGCTGGCATCAGAGACTTTTAGGTTAGTGGTTATGCACAAGTCCCAATAATGTGAACAGTAAAATTTGACATATCTTATAAAAAATGTGATCATTTGTAATTGGGCACAAAGGATACCTACAAAATGTTATAGTAGCATGGCAAAGCTAACCATAGAAAATCCAACAGAAACCCATTTGTGTCCTATTGATTATTATTGCCAGCTGCATACTCTGTGCTGCTGCATATTATGGTTAACAAACTGCATTCAAATAGTACACGAAGCAAGAAATAAAAAAAGAAAAAAGTTTTAGTCCCCATTCACACTAGCGCGACTTGGGTCACGGTGGGTCGCCTGCCATTGAGTAGTACAGGACCCGTTCTAATAGGAGCGACACAAGTCGCTCCGACTTAGAAAAAGGGTCCTGTACTACTTTGGGGCGACCTGGAGGCGACTTGCATTGACTTCAATGATATGAAGTCCGTGCAAGTCGCGCCGCGACTTCACAGGTCGCCCCATCAAGTCGTGTCGCCCCTGTCTGAACGGGGTCTAACATGCAAAAATGTTCAGATGATTCTTCTGCTTAGCCACATTATATTCACTGATGTACATCTCTTTTATGTTTGTAATTTAAAGCACAAACAGATGCATTTGATGTGCGTTGTAACATGGTTATATTTTATTTTAAAATGCATAATTTAAATGACAAGTGTTGATAATAGTTCTGTGGTTTGGTTCCATCTGTGTGTCTGCTTTTGATCAAATGTAATTGTTAACAAGGATTTACTTTCATATTGCAGTCATCAGAAACCGTTTGAATTACCAGAGAGACACATTATGATTTAGGCAGCACCTAATGGTAGAAGCTAGATTAACAATCTGTATAATTCTTACCTTTTGGATGCTGACATTAAAGTGAACCTGTCAGAACATCTATGCTCAAGGTTCAGCACAGCTGAGTCAAAGGGCTACCTATACCAGGCAATAAAAAAAGGGAGAGAACAGAGCAGCGCCACCTGAGTGTAGTAATAAAACAATTCTTTATTGGCATAAAAGGTAATGCACTCACATGAGTGATAGGAAAGCAGGCTTTACAGCAAGTCATCCGATCCGCTGCAGGGGAGGCAGGAGAGGTGTAGACAGCCCGTGCCCTGAACGCTAGCACCGCCTCGCTTCTGCCGGATGTGACAAGGGAGAAGCTGTGACGCCACCAAGACACCAGGAAGTGCCAGAAGCCACTGACACAGCCGGGACCCAGGGCTGTCTACACCTCTCCTTCCTCCCCTGCAGCGGATGACTTGCTGTAAAGCCTGCTTTCTTTTCACTCATGTGAGTGCATTACCTTTTATGCCAATAAAGGATTGTTTTAATTACTACACTCAGGTGGCGCTGCTCTGTTCTCTCTTTTTTATTGTCTACCGTGCACAGAGTCCCACAGAGTAAAACTGAAACAAATTTGAGGGCCTAAATAAATTCAATAACTCCATAAGGGACAGAGATGTATAGTAACTAAGTAGAACTACTTCACTACTGTACTTAAGTACCAAAAGGCGGTATCTGTACTTTCCTGGAGTAGAATTTTTTTCTCCTACTTCCACTTTTACTTCACTACATTTTTTCAATGATTTCAATACTTCTACTCCGATATTTTTTTTTTGTGCTGCATAGTTACTCGTTACAATTATAAAAATTACCACTGCCAGAACAGTAGATGGCAGGTTTCATGAAGCTCAAAACATGTGTATTATCAGCACATACGAAAATAAATGCTACTGTATGTATAAATAAAAGCTGCATTTGAAATAATAAAAAAACAATATGATGTTCAAACTTTTGACTTCTTTCTTTAATAACTACATAACACAGTACTTGTACTTTTACTTTCAGTACTTGAGTAGCAATTTTTTTTTCAAAACTACTGGTAATTTTACTTTCAGTACTTGAGTAGCAAAATTTAAAAAAAAACTACTTGCAATACTTAAGTACAAAAAATGTTGAATACTTTAGTACCTCTACTCAAGTCACTTTTTGATCGAGCACTTGTACTTTTACTCAAGTATGGGTTTCGAGTACTTTATACAACTCTGATAAGGGATTGCAGTTGGCGGCATTTACCCAGTACCAAAAACACCAAAACTCTGGGGATTGAATTTCAGGCAAACAGCTGAATAAATAGATGAAAAGCATATAAAAGGAGCTGTTTTACCTGCCAAAAGATTTATATTTTTGTCCATCCAGTACTAGATTTACACAGCTCTTCCACACAGCCTAGCCCTGTCTGGAAGAACAGGTGACTTGAGTTTTCTCTGATGGACCTGAGTCCAGTCATACTTAAGGCCCGTACACACGATAGGAAAATCTGTAGGGAAAATTTGTCCGACGACCGATCTGCTGATTTTCGAATTGTTAGTATGGTGCTTTCGACAGCCGACTCCGACTTTTCGTCCGAAAAAATCCTGATGTGCAGGCTATAAAATGTTTATCGTCCGTCAACACAAGGTCTGATTTTCGTTTCAGTAGTACAGTTTGACGGAAAAAAATCTTGAGAGCAAGACTAGGCATGCTCAGAGACGAAAGAACACATACAAAACAATCCAACACATGACATCACTTCTGAAGTAGAATTCTGTCGTACGGGAAAATTCGTATGAAAATAACCTCTTCACTTTCCACATCAGACTAGCATGCAACAAAAAATGGACGACAGATCGTTCGATAATCTGATCGTGTGTACGGGGCTTAAGGCTGGGTTCAGACTAGATATGGCCACAGATAGCAGAAGGGGGCCTGGTGTGTCCCTACTCACCGTTTCAGGTGCGAATCACGTCCAAATTTTTGCCTGAATTCAGAGCAGAAACAGAGCCAAAGACACATAGGACCCTTTTCCAGTGCGGACTGCGGCTGCCCCAGAGGTATGTGAACCGGCTCCATTGAGAGCTGGTCACAGTCTCCTGTCATGCGAATTGGATGCAGGGAAAACCGCATCCCATTCAAATAAGGGTGAACCCAGCCTTAAGCAGGCCATAGAAGATGTAAAAACCAAAATAAAATATAAATTGTTGGTTTTTCATATCACTAGTGTGCCAGCTGCGACAAGCGATTTTCATGCTGCAATCGAAAAAGCTGATCCAACATGATGGATTTTTGTTAGAAAACGAAACAATTGAAGTGTATGAGCTATTTTGGTTTTTCACTCAACAGAACTTTTGGATTTCGACTCGTCTATGGCCTGCCTTAGGCCTCACGCACACTGAGCATTTATCTTCGGTGTGTGAAACTCCTGCATTCAGTTGGGGGTGGATGGTATGGGCGCATCATTCAGCCATGCTGCCAGCCGCCTAGCAAACGCTGAGGCTGGATTGTGCACAAGCAGTATTTACATTTCATCAGGTATGCATCCGGGGATGAACTGAATTGTAAAACAACCCATTCAGTTTAAAATAGGAATAAAAGGCAAAACATCTGTGTGTATATATATATATATACAGTGGGTACGGAAAGCATTCAGACCCCCTTAAATTTTTCACTCTTTGTTATATTGCAGCCATTTGCTAAAATCATTTGTTCATTCTTCTTCCTCATGAATGTACACATAGCACCCCATACTGACAGAAAAACACAGAATTGTTGACATTGTTGCAGATTTATTAAAAAAGAAAAACTGAAATATCACATGGTCCTAAGTATTCAGACCCTTTGCTCAGTATTTAGTAGAAGCCCCATTTTGATCTAATACAGCCAGGAGTCTTTTTGGGAAAGATGCAACAAGTCTTTCACACCTGGATTTGGGGATCCTCTGCCATTCCTCCTTGCAGATCCTCTCCAGTTCTGTCAGGTTGGATGGTAAACGTTGGTGGGCAGCCATTTTTAGGTCTCTCCAGAGATGCTCAATTGGGTTTAAGTCAGGGCTCTGGCTGGGCCATTCAAGAACAGTCACGGAGTTGTTGTGAAGCCACTTCTTTGTTATTTTAGCTGTGTGCTTAGGGTCATTGTCTTGTTGGAAGGTAAACCTTCGGCCCAGTCTGAGGTCCAGAGCACTCTGGAGAAGGTTTTTGTCCAGGATATCCCTGTACTTGGCCGCATTCATCTTTCCCTCAATTGCAACCAGTCGTCCTGTCCCTGCAGCTGAAAAACACCCCCACAGCATGATGCTGCCACCACCATGCTTCACTGTTGGGACTGTATTGGACAGGTGATGAGCAGTGCCTGGTTTTCTCCACACATACCGCTTAGAATTAAGGCCAAAAAGTTCTATTTTGGTCTCATCAGACCAGAGAATCTTATTTCTCACCATCTTGGAGTCCTTCAGGTGTTTTTTAGCAAACTCCATGCGGGCTTTCATGTGTCTTACACTGAGTAGAGGCTTCCGTCGGGCCACTCTGCCATAAAGCCCCGACTGGTGGAGGGCTGCAGTGATGGTTGACTTTCTACAACTTTCTCCCATCTCCTAAATGCATCTCTGGAGCTCAGCCACAGTGATCTTTGGGTTCTTCTTTACCCCTCTCACCAAGGCTCTTCTCCCCCGATAGCTCAGTTTGGCCGGACGGCCAGCTCTAGGAAGGGTTCTGGTCGTCCCAAACGTCTTCCATTTGAGGATTATGGAGGCCACTGTGCTCTTAGGAACCTTAAGTGCAGCAGAAATCTTTTTGTAACCTTGGCCAGATCTGTGCCTTGCCACAATTCTGTCTCTGAGCTCTTCAGGCAGTTCCTTTTGACCTCATGATTCTCATTTGCTCTGACATGCATTGTGATCTGGAAGGTCTTATATAGACAGGTGTGTGGCTTTCCTAATCAAGTCCAATCAGTATAATCAAACACAGCTGGACTCAAAGGAAGGTGTAGAACCATCTCAAGGATGATCAGAAGAAATGGAAAGCACCTGAGTTAAATATATGAGTGTCACAGCAAAGGGTCTGAATACTTAGGACCATGTGATATTTCAGTTTTTCTTTTTTTAATAAATCTGCAACAATGTCAACAATTCTGTGTTTTTCTGTCAGTATGGGGTGCTATGTGTACATTCATGAGGAAGAAGAATGAACTTAAATGATTTTAGCAAATGGCTGCAATATAACAAAGAGTGAAAAATTTAAGGGGGTCTGAATACTTTCCGTACCCACTGTATGTATATATATATATATATATATATATATATATATATATATATATATATATGTATATATGTATATGTATATGTATATATATATATATATATATATATATATATCATAAATACCTTTTTTTTTTCCTTTTTCGTTTTTTTTTTTTTTTACAAGTGATCACATTCCCTCTGTTCTCAACTGCATAAGAGCTGGGGGAGGAGAAGCAGCAGCACACTGAGCTTTCCAGTGAATGGCTGTGCAACAGGAGAGTGTCAGGACAAGTCTGTTAATTGGAGGAGAGCAGGCTGAGTTCCCAGAAGAGCTAGAGAACTGATGGCGATGTGCTCTCCTGCTTAGTGTGGTCAGTTTTTCTGTCCTCTGACACCCCCCCCCCCTCCCCGCTCCATGCTTCCCGCCCATTCTCTTCCCTTCCTGCTGCTATATTAATTATTTTATATTAATACCATCCCATCTGTTAAATAACGATATGTGTCCCAGTGTGCTGTATAAAAACTATGCTGACTTCTACCTTATTTCACAACACCTCTCGGCACTGTGGATGTAGACGGGGTCTGTTTGCACACAGGTGAGGGCAGTGGGGGAGCAAGGGTCAGAGCTGATGCAGCTGCATGGAGAGTTTAGCTGTTGTGGGGGAAGGGCTAAGAGGTGGCTGCAGAGATAATCTGTGAGAGAAGGGTGCAGAGGTGAGCTATGGATGTGGGGGCAGAAGTGTCCTATGTGCATAGCAGACCTCTGTATACCTAACACCCTTCTGTATATTATGTAGTCCTGAGCCCAATGCTCTGTGTATTATGCAGTCCTGTGCCCAGCGCTCTGTGTATTATGTAGTCCTCTGCCCAGTGCTCTGTGTATTCTGCAGTCCTGTACCCAGCGCTCTTTGCAACCTGCAAGCTAAAGCCATAATGTGCTAGTATGCATTGCATCGCCTGATGCAGGGATGCCACCACCGTGCGAATAGACTCTATTCTGATCTTCTGCAACCGCAAAAAGTAGTTCAGTGCCTTGAGGTCCAGAATTGGACGCACCTTGCCTTCCTACCTGGGAACTGTAAACAGGTTTGAGTACAACCACTGAAAAAAAAAAAGGCAATCACCCCTTGAAGTAACAGGTCTTGCACAGCCCCAAAAAGACCCTGTAAGCAGTCCGGGGACAGGCACAAGTTGGAAGGAAAGAACTAAACTCTATCTTGTAGCCGGACTGTATGACTTCATGGACCCACTTGTCTTGTACCAGGGAAGTCCATGGGTCCAGAAACCAGTGAATACGTCCCCCCACCCTAGATACGAGTGAGGGTACACCTTCATGCTGAAGAAGCTTTGTCCGTGGGTCTAGAAAAGCCCGCTCTTGACTTGCCAGACTAAGTTAGCTTGGATCCACCAGAGCAGGCCCTGGTCAGTTGCTCCTGAGGGACGAAAAACTTCTTATGAGCTGAGAAAGATTGCCCACGTCTATGACGAGGGTCCTTGCCCTTACTAGCCTGCGGAAGAAAGGTACTCTTCCTCCCTGTCAGACCCTTAATGATGTCTTCCTGAGAAGCTCCAAACAGGCAATCTCCCTGGAAAGGAAGATCAGTCAAGGCATTTTTAGAAGTCTGGTCCATAGACCAGCATTTGAGCCCAAAAAAACGCAGAAGGACCTCTGCCGAAACAGAGAGCCTAGCAACTAAGGGAGCCGCATCCAAGGAGGCATCACAGATAAACTGCAGCCCCTGGACCAACTGGTCCGCCAGCTCAGCAAAGGCAGTGGGAACCGCTCCTCCTCCAGGTCACGGCATACAAGCTTAGCATAGTTGCCAACATTTGAAAAAAATTTCCAGGGACACTTTGCAGCACAGCTGTCAATTACTTACCACACCCACTTCCCCGAAGCTCCGCCCACTCCGCATAATTAATCTCTGCCTACTTATCAGATTATAGGGTCTACTTCATAAAGAGAGAATTACAGGAAATTGAAAAGGGAATTGAAAACTTAAGGCCAAAGTAGCAGAGTTGGAATAATTCTCCCATTCAGCTGCACTACTTCTGCCTAAAGTTTAAAATTCTCATCACAATTCCCTGCAATTCTAAAGTGTGAAATGTGCTCAGGTGTGACCATACGAAAAATGTAATATGGAAATATAAATAAAGTGCAAGGTGTAAATAAGTATGATTATACTATCTGGTATAATTAGGTTTTATCGTTATTTACATATTCCATTTTTTGTATGGTCACACCTGAGCACATTTCACACTTTATTCACCTGTCTTTGAATTCAGCCCTCTGTAGGGTGATAATTTTCATTTACATGAAACAATGTAGCATCCTTTCCTTCCTAACACATTACCAGTATAGATCCTAACACATTACCCAGTCCATACCAGTATAGATCCTAACACATTACCCAGTCCATACCGGTATAGATCCTAACACATTACCCAGTCCATACCGGTATGATCCTAACACATTCCCCAGTCCATACTAGTATAGATCCTAACACATTACCCAGTCCATACCAGTATAGATCCTACACATTACCCAGTCCATACCAGTATAGATCCTAACACATTACCCAGTCCATACCAGTATAGATCCTAACACATTACCCAGTCCATACCGGTATAGATCCTAACACATTCCCCAGTCCATACCAGTATAGATCCTAACACATTACCCAGTCCATATCATCCTAACACATTACAGAGTCCATACCAGTATAGTCCATACCAGTATAGATCCTAACACATTACCCAGTCCATATTATCCTAACACATACCAAGTCCATACCAGTATAGATATCCAGCATGAGATTTTTCCCATTGAGGATTGAGGTCTGTTTTCATTTTTTTGAGCAATATACACATATATATATATATATATATATATATATGCACACACATACACATACACGGATATGTACACACATTTATCTAGAGCTAGAAAACTATATATATGTATCAATTAACAGGTGTGTAAATTATATCTATAAAAAAACATTATTGATAGTAGTAATTAATGGAGTGTGAGGCCTCCAGCTTGTCGGAAGGTGCTCTGCCTCCCCCTGCTGGCGGATTTTGGAAAGTGCACCATGCTGACACCCTGCCTTCGGTGACACGTTAAATTTGCGACAGGCGGGAAGAGTGAGCGGGCACAGAGAGAGAGACAACCTGCTGCCAGAACTACAACTCCTAGCTGGGGTGAGAGCGACACTGTGTGGCACAAAATTAAAAAAAAAAAAAAAAACACTGTAAAATACCCGGGACAGGCTCCTATTTGCCGGGATTGTCCCGGGAAAAACGGGACAGTTGGCGGGTATGGCTTAGCCCACCGGTCTCAGTGCTGAACAAGCCACAGTGTACATATTGCAGGCCACAGCCTCCTGCTTCCTGTCAGCTGGGTGTTTAAATGGGGGAGACTCTTCAACTGGAATCATTGTTGCCTTGTTCAAAGTGGAAACTGGAGGGTCCATCACCGGTGGAACAGTCCACTTTTTAAGAAAGGACTCTTCATAGGGGTATCGCATAGCAAATAGCTTAGGGACAAGGGTTTTTTTTTTTTCTTTGGTCATTCCCACTCTTTAGCGACAATTCTGTTAAAATAGGAGGGGAAAGGAAACACCTATGCCACTCTGGATGGCTTGTGAGTGCCAAAGGGAACCGATACCTCTGTCGCAGCTTCAGCTGCATCCTCCAACTTTAAGGTCTCACACACAGGTACAATCAGTGTGCCCACCAGCACCTTTTCATGCGCGACTACAGGAGTGGAGGAATCATCCTCACTACCTGAGAGCTCAGGGCACATTGTCGCAGACCCAGCAGAGCGACCCATGTCCACGGCGGCCAAGTCAGATTCAGGATCTGAGGAGAAAGATGAGGCAGGGGAAGGCGGTAGGCGCTTTTTGCTAGCCCATCGCCCAAAAACCACGTCCATCCGAGACACAAAGGACTGCAGGACCACCATCAGTGCATCAATGGGGAAATGTGCTCCAAAGACTCTGAGTCAATAGGGGGACCCCACAAAAAAAGGTGTAAAAACACTGCTAGGGACACCCCCACTGCTCCGGTAACAGAGCACCAATTGATCCTCAGTCGACAGGGAGAGGACCTTACCAGACTCACCACCCAGCAGAAACAGGCATCTGCAGCCACCAGGATAACCTGCACTCCACTCCTACCATGGAGGTCAGCGCACACTCGCTGGCCAGACTGGGGAGACCACTGGATCTAGATTATCCAGCATGTCACCCAGTCCGGCAGTTGATTGTAGATCTCACAGAAAAAAAAACCAGGAGAAAAAAAAAATCTATCTAAAAAGAAAAAATTGGCAGGACCAAAGATCCCAGCAAGGAACTAGGTCCTTACTCCTGACTAGGCAGAAAAAAAACTACCTATAGCAGAGAGAGGAAATATACCCCTGGGACTGCCCGTAGGGGTAGTCAGACTTTTTTTCTGCCTAGTGTCCTACTCCTGTAGGGGGCAGTAAACCCAATGGTTAAGAAGATCAGGAGCTGTGTCCGTCAATGAATGAAAGAGAAATGCTATTTTTTTATTTATTTATTTTTTCCTTGCACATAATTGAGTATTCTTTGCAAAGTGAAGCTTTTACCTCACTTATCAAGCCTTGGAGCCACTGCACTTTGCAAAGTGCACAATCTATTTGCCTTTAGTACAGTAAATCAACCCCAATGTCTCTTCTGCATCGGTTTCTTACCTGTCTGCCCACCCTGTACATTGAGCTCAGTTTCCCCAATGCCAAGATGAATGAACTCCCAAGCATGCGCAGCAGTGAAGTAATCTGGACCTAGGCAATGAAAACTGCTGGAGATCAATACCTGGAGGCCGACCTGCAGGAAGCTCTGGGTAACTACAGCGCTGAAGTGAAGGTGGAAGGTGAGCCTAGTTCAACTTTAAGACCCATATAAAGGGCAGGTGGGAACAGGTTAACCACTTAAGCCCCGGAAGATTTTACCCCCATTCCGACCAGGGGGTATTTTACGACTCGGCACTGCGTGACTTTAACTGACAATTGTGCGGTCATGCAATGTGGTACCCAAACGAAATTTACGTCCTTTTTTTCCCACAAACAGAGCTTTCTTTTGGTGGTATTTGATCACCTCTGCGCTTTTTATTTTTTGCGATATTAATAAAAAAAGAGCGAAAATTTTGCAAAATAATGACATTTTCAACTTTGTCTTTTAAAAAATATCCAATATACTCAATTTATGTATTTTTTTTTGGCCAAAATATATTTAGCTACATGTCTTTGACAAAAAAAAATTCAATGAGCGTATTTTTATTGGTTTGCGCAAAAGTTATAGCGTCTACAAACTATGGTGTAAATACAGAAATTTACGCAGCTTTAATTTTTGACTGCCTATCTCATTTCATGAAGTGCTAAAATGGCAGGGCAGTACAAAACCCCCCCAAACTACCACTTTTTGGAAAGTAGACATCCTAAGGAATGTTCTGAGAGGCATGTTGAGCTCATTGAATATTTCATTTTTTTGTCACAGGTGTTTGAAAAATGACTAAAAATTTTTTTTTTTTTTTTTTTACACAAAGTTGTCATTGAAATGATATATTGCTCACACATGCCATGGGTATATGTGTAATTACACCCCAAAATATATTCTGCTGCTTCTCCTGAGTACAGGGATACCACATATGTGGGACTTTTTGGGAGCCTAGCTGTGTACGGGACCACAAAAACAAATCCCCACCATCAGAATTTCAAAGGGCGTACATTTTTCATTGCATTTTCTCACTACCTCTAACGGTTTAGGAGGCCCTGAAATGTCAAGATACCACAAAACCCCCCCAAATGACCCCATTTTGGAAAGTAGACACCCCAAGCTGTTTGCTAAGAGGCATGGTGAGTCCATGGAATATTTTATATTTTACCACAAGTTTTGGGAATATTACTATTTTTTTTTTTTATTTTTTTTTTTTACACAACGTTGTCACTAAAAGATAAAATTCTCACACATGACATGGGTATATGTGGAATTACACCCCAAAATACATTCTGCCACTTCTCCTGAGTATGGGGATGCCCCATGTGTGAGACTTTTTGGGAGCCTAGCTGTGTACAGGACCGCGAAAACCAATCAACACTCCCAGGTTTTCTAATGGCGTAAATTGTGCATGTCACCTCTGCACTACCTGTCACAGTTTCGGAGGCCCTAAAATTCCAAGATAGCACAAACCCCCCCCAAATGACCCCATTTTGGAAAGTAGACACCCCAAGCTATTTGCTGAGAGGCATGGTGAGTCCATGGAATATTTTATATTCTGCCACAAGTTCCGGGAAATACATATATATATATATTTTTTTTTTTTTTTTTTCACAAAGTTGTCAGTAAATGAAATATTGCTCACACATGCCATGGGTATATGTGAAATGACACCCCAAAATACATTCTGCTGCTTCTCCTGAGTACAGGGATACCCCATGTGTGAGACTTTTTTGCAGTCTAGCCGAGTACAGGTCCCCGAAAACCAGTCCCCGCTTTCAGGCTTTCCAAGGGCGTAAATTGTTGATTTCACTCCTGACTACCTATCACAGTTTCGGAGGCCCTAAAATTCCAAGATAGCACAAAACCCCCCCAAATGACCCCATTTTGGAAAGTAGACACCCCAAGCTATTTGCTGAGAGGCATGGTGAGTCCATGGAATATTTTATATTTTGCCACAAGTTCCGGGAAATATATATATATATATATATTTTTTTTTTTTTTCACAAAGTTGTCAGTAAATGAAATATTGCTCACACATGCCATGGGTATATGTGAAATGACACCCCAAAATACATTCTGCTGCTTCTCCTGAGTACAGGGATACCCCATGTGTGAGACTTTTTTGCAGTCTAGCCGAGTACAGGTCCCCGAAAACCAGTCCCCGCTTTCAGGCTTTCCAAGGGCGTAAATTGTTGATTTCACTCCTGACTACCTATCACAGTTTCGGAGGCCCTAAAATTCCAAGATAGCACAAAACCCCCCCAAATGACCCCATTTTGGAAAGTAGACACCCCAAGCTATTTGCTGAGAGGCATGGTGAGTCCATGGAATATTTTATATTTTGCCACAAGTTCCGGGAAATATATATATATATATATTTTTTTTTTTTTTTTCACAAAGTTGTCAGTAAATGAAATATTGCTCACACATGCCATGGGTATATGTGAAATGACACCCCAAAATACATTCTGCTGCTTCTCCTGAGTACAGGGATACCCCATGTGTGAGACTTTTTTGCAGTCTAGCCGAGTACAGGTCCCCGAAAACCAGTCCCCACTTTCAGGCTTTCCAAGGGCGTAAATTGTTGATTTCACTCCTGACTACCTATCACAGTTTCGGAGGCCCTAAAATTCCAAGATAGCACAAAACCCCCCCAAATGACCCCATTTTGGAAAGTAGACACCCCAAGCTATTTGCTGAGAGGCATGGTGAGTCCATGGAATATTTTATATTTTGCCACAAGTTCCGGGAAATATATATATATATATATTTTTTTTTTTTTTTTTACACAAAGTTGTCAGTAAATGATATATTGCTCACACATGCCATGGGTATATGTGAACTGACACCCCAAAATACATTCTGCTGCTTCTCCTGAGTATAGGGATACCCCATGTGTGAGACTTTTTTGCAGTCTAGCCGAGTACAGGACCCCGAAAACCAATCATCGCCTTCAGGCTTTCCAAGGGCGTAAATTGTTGATTTCACTCCTGACTACCTATCACAGTTTTGGAGGCCATGAAATGCCAAGACAGCACAACCCCCCCCCAAATGACCCCTTTTCGGAAAGTAGACACCCTGAGCTATTTGCAGAGAGGCATGTTGAGTGTTTTGCAGATCTCACTTTTTGTCACAAAGTTTTGGAAATTGAAAAAAGAGGAAAAAAAATGCATTTTCCTGTTTTTTCTTCATTTTCCAAAAAAAATTAGAGCTGCAAAATACTCACCATGCCTCTCAGCAAATAGATTGGAGTGTCTACTTTGCAAAATGGGGTCATTTGGGGGGGGTTTGTGCAATCTTGGCTTTTTATGGACTTCAAAACTGTGATAGGTAGTAAGGAGTGAGATCAACAATTTACGCCCTTAGAAAGCCTAAAGGTGCGCATTGGTTTTCCGGGTCCTGTACGCGGCTAGACTGGCAAAAAGTCTCACACATGGGGTATCATTGTACTCAGGAGAAGCAGCAGAATGTATTTTGGGGTGTCATTTCACATATACCCATGGCCTGTGTGAGCAATATATCATTTACTGACAACTTTGTGTAAAAAAATAAAAAAAAATAAAAAAAATTTTTTTCCTCGAAACTTGTGGCAAAATATAAACTATTCCATGGACTCACCATACTTCTCAGCCAGTAGCTTGGAGTGTCTACTTTGCAAAATGGGGTCATTTGGGGGGGTTTTGTGCCATCTTGAAATTTCAGGGCCTCTGAAACTGTGACAGGTAGTCAGGGGTAAAATCAGCAATTTACGCCATTAGAAAACCTGAAGATGTGGATTGGTTTTCGGGGGCGCGTACACAGCTAGGCTCCCAAAAAGTCTCACACATGTGGTATCCCTGTACTCAGGAGAAGCAAAAGAATGTATTTTGGGGTGTCATTTCACATATTCCCATGGCATGCATGAGCAATATATCATTTAGTGACAACTTTCTGTAAAAAAACAACAAAAAAAAAAAAAATAATAATTTTCCCGAAACTTGTGGCAAAATATAAAATACTCCATGGACTCACCATGCCTCTCAGAAAAAAGCTTTGGGTGTCTACTTTTCAAAAAGGGGTCATTAGGGGGGTGTTTGAACAGTTCCGGCATTTTATACTCAATCTTATCCACACATCACCCACTCTTCTAACCACTTGAAAACCAAGCCTTTTCTGTGCCTTTTTGTTTACATGAAAAAATATTTTTTTTTTACTAGAAAATTACTTTGAACCCCCAAACATTATATATTTTTTTAAAGCAGAGGCCCTATAGAATAAAATGGTGGATGTTGCAAATTTTTTTGTCACACGGTATTTGCGCACAGATTTTCCAAACGCAATTTTTGCGAAAAAAATACATTTTTTTTTAATTTATTGCACAAATACACTATATAATTCCAATTTTTTTGGTAAAATTTAAAAGATGATCTTATGCCGAGTTCATAGACACCTAACATGACATGCTTTAAAAATTGCGCATGCCTGCGCAGCGACAAAAACGTATGTACATTTTTGAAAACCTTTAAAAGTCTCTACAGGTTACCACTTTAGACTTACAGAGGAGGTCTACTGCAAGAATTACTGCACTCGATCTGGCGATCGCGGCGATACCTCACATGCATGCTGCAATTGTGGTTTACATATGACACTAGACCACCGCTTGCGTGCGCCATTGCGCGCAAGCACCGGGGGTAAGGGGGGGGGCTCAATTTTTTTTTTTTTTTTTTTTTTCTTTTGCTTTTTTATGTTATTTTGACACCTTTCCTTTAATTTTTTTTTTTTTTAAATCATTTTTATTGTTATCATAGTGAATTTAAATATCCCCTATGATAGCAATCTGTAGTGACAGGTACTCTTTTTAAAAAAAATTGGGGTCTTTTAGACTCTAGATCTCTCCTCTGACCTTAACGCATCTGACCACACCAAAATTGGTGTGATAAAATACTTTCCCAATTTCCCAATGGCCCTGTTTATTTCTGGCGAAACAGAAGTCATAAAATGCTCGTAGCCTCCGGCATCTTAGGCCATAGAGATGATTGGAGCCATTCTCATCTCCAATTAGCTCTATGGTTAGATAATTGAACCACCGGCTGCACTCTCGGGTTAACCGGTGGGACAGGAGAGCCAGAGAAAAACCATGGAAGGCTGCGGAAGGCGGCGGTGGGGGGGGGGAGGCCCCTCCCACTGCATGTAAAAGCAGTCTAGCGGCCAATTACCTGCTAGAATTGCTTTTACATGTAAGCCGACCGCTGGCTGTAAAAAACGATACCAAGATGATGCCTAAATCTGCAGGCATCATCCTGGTATAACCACTCAAAGTCCAGCAACGTACCAGTACATTGCTGGTCCTTGTTTGGCATATAGGTTTTTTTTTTTTTCATGCAGCCTGTGGGCTGAACGGAAAAAAAGAGAACCTATCAGAAATCAGCACAGGAATAATGCGTAGTATTACTCATCATTAACCGCCCAAACAACCACCCACTGAATTTAATGATGGGTATACACGACACTATCCACGTATACCAAAATAGGATTTTAACTGCAGTGCTGAAATCAGAAAATCACCACAGCTGCTATCAGCAAAGGTATCCATATATGCTGAGCGCAAACGCTGTTTGTGTCAGAATATATAAAATCAATGCGTGGTAGCCGACGAGGGACCTGCAAGAGAAACAGGTCACAAAAGAATGAAAAAACAAACAAAGGACATTGAAAAAAAGTATAGTAGGAAGGAGTAGAAGGACATATAAAATGACTGACAACAACAGTTTTTGGATTTTCATCATTAACCGCCCAAACAACCACCCACTGAATTTAATGATGGGTATACACGGCGCTATCCACGTATACCAAAATAGGATTTTAACTGCAGTGCTGAAATCAGAAAATCACCACAGCTGCTATCAGCAAAGGTATCCATATATGCTGAGCGCAAACGCTGTTTGTGTCAGAATATATAAAATCAATGCGTGGTAGCCGACGAGGGACCTGCAAGAGAAACAGGTCACAAAAGAATGAAAAAACAAACAAAGGACATTGAAAAAAAGTATAGTAGGAAGGAGTAGAAGGACATATAAAATGACTGACAACAACAGTTTTTGGATTTTCATCATTAACCGCCCAAACAACCACCCACTGAATTTAATGATGGGTATACACGGCGCTATCCACGTATACCAAAATAGGATTTTAACTGCAGTGCTGAAATCAGAAAATCACCACAGCTGCTATCAGCAAAGGTATCCATATATGCTGAGCGCAAACGCTGTTTGTGTCAGAATATATAAAATCAATGCGTGGTAGCCGACGAGGGACCTGCAAGAGAAACAGGTCACAAAAGAATGAAAAAACAAACAAAGGACATTGAAAAAAAGTATAGTAGGAAGGAGTAGAAGGACATATAAAATTACTGACACCACAACAGTTTTTGGATCCTTTTATTTTTCTTTCTAACTGTTCCTTTACTTCTTGATTTGGGAGGGACTGCGATCATCTGCGATCTTCTCTTCCAGCTTGGGTCTCTCAAAATGTCGATGGACATCCAACATCCTTCGAGACCCTGTGTTTATGTGCCCTACACTGTGTCGTGCTGTACCCTACGCTAATAATCCACTAGTGTATGGTAGCGCTCGAAACATTCCCCGATGCAGAGACCAGGTTGGTCAGGACATTTGGGACAATAATAACGGGTGTCACGCCTAAATCCGCGCTTGCTACAGACACGACATCTTCTTTGGGGCCATCTTTGGGTAGGGGTACTCGGGAGGACATGTGAAAAATGCCTCTCATGCAGCCGGCTCACTGCATCTGGAAGGGGAAGTTGGGCAGGCATGCCTCCTGGGTACAGGTAGGCAAGGATGATCTCTTCCTGGAATTCCCGGAAAGATCCAGTTCGTCCTGACGCCCTGTATAGGACAAAGGCGTTCAGCATAGCCAATTGGTATAGGTAAACAGACACTTTTTTGTACCAGCGTCTGGCTTTACGGGCAACTAAATACGGCGCCAAAAGCTGGTCGTTAAGGTCCACCCCTCCCATGTTAAGGTTATATTCGTGGACACAGAGGGGTTTCTCCATAACGCCAGTTGCCGTAGGAATTTGGATCGTCGTGTCTGGGTGAAGGGAGGACAGAACATAAACATCCCGTGTATCCTTCCACTTCACCGCAAGTAATTTGTCCGTTTTCAAGCAGGCTCTCGCCCCCCGACTAAGACGGGAATCTACAAGCCGTTGGGGGAAGCCCCGGCGATTAGGTCGCACGGTGCCACATGCGCCAATTTGTAAATCAAGAAGGTGACTAAATAGTGGCACGCTTGTATAAAAGTTGTCCACGTACAAATGGTACCCCTTTCCGGATAAGGGTGACACCAAGTCCCAAACGATCTTACCGCTGCTCCCTATGTAGTCTGGGCAGTTGGGGGGCTCCACACAGCTATCTTTTCCCTCATAGACCCGGAAACTAACTGTATAGCCTGTGGCCCTGTCACACAATTTATACAGTTTGACCCCGTACTTGGCACGCTTGCTGGGGAGGTACTGTTTCATAGCAAGGCGGCCAGTAAATTTAATCAGGGACTCGTCAACGCAGACAACTTGTTCGGGGGTAAACAAGGCTGCAAACCGCTGATTGAAGTGGTCTATGAGGGGCCGAATTTTGTGGAGCCGATCGTATGCAGGGTCTCCCCGAGGACGACAGAGTTCATTGTCGCTGAAATGCATAAATCGCAGAATTTGCTCGTATCTCGTCCTGGACATAGAGGCAGAGTACATGCGCATATGGTGAATTGGGCTAGTGGACCAATATAGCCGCAATTCACTCTGTTTAGTTATGCCCATGTGGAGGGAAAGGCCCAGAAAGATCTTAAATTCGGAAACCGTTATAGGTTTCCAGCCGAATTGTCTGGCAAGGTGTGAATTTGGGTTGGCGGCGATGAACTGTTGTGCATACAAATTTGATTGATCCACAATAGATCTGTAAAGATCTTCCGTGAAGAACAGCTCAAAAAAGTTCAGGGGCGTAAAACCAGCTGTCTCCACGTGGATTCCAGGTTGGGCGGTGAATGGGGGAAGTACTGGCGCTGTAGTATCGGTGGGTTGCCAATTAGGAAATGCCAGCGCATCAGGGAGGGCACTATGGGCTCTACGGGCCTGTCTTCGAATACGCGGTGGCTGCGGGCCACTACTTGTGCTAGCCACCGCACCAGCTTCAACTGCACTTAGGGGACTCGCCACGTCACCAGGTCTTACTGCAGTGCTGGTTGTACTAGGTCCAGGTTGTACTAGGCCGCTGGCGCTTGCCAGGTCGCCAGAAGGATGAGCGGCACTAGTACCCACACTCTGCTCCATACGAGCACCCTGCGATTCCTGCATCACAACAACTTCAGAATGGGGTCGGGTACGCCTGGGTCTAACAGGGACCCATCTGTCGTCGGAGCTATCTGTCAGGGAGCCGCTGCCGTCATCAGGTTCATATACTGACACTAATTCGGTCATTGTAGCTTCCCCTTCGCTATCAGATGACTCGGTCAGCATATAACTGAGAAGCTCTTCATCCCTGTACGAACGTTTGGTCATTTTGGCAACTAAATTTACTCGTACAGTGATGCGACTCACAGGTAATAAAAGCACCTGGTTGTCGAAGACTATTTCAAGCGCTACAAAAAAAACTGCTAATGCTAGCAGGGATCAGGCCTGACTCTGCTAACACAGCGGTTTTGTGTCTTGTGTTTTTTTGCAAGTGACAGTAATCTATTGATTACTACACTTGCCTGGGTGAAAGGGTTAAACGCAGGTGCTGGCCGGAATCAGTACTGATCGTGCAAACACCGCGTTTTGGGAACCCTAAACTATGGGGGCGCTAGTATAGTTCTGATCAGATCAGATATTGATCTGTTCAAACACTATACTAGAAATGGAAGTGTAGGTGCGTGCGTGCGTGCGTGCGTGCGTGTGTGGCAATCAAGGGGTTACTTCTAAACTATGCGCTGGGGATCTGGGGGGGGGTGGCGGGGACCCTAAACCTCCTTTGGGAAAGAAACTAGCTAGCTAGCGCAACCTCAAGTCACAATGACACCAATACAAAATACAGTAAAAACAGTATATTATGTGTGTATTAGTGCTAATGTGACAGAGGGTGTAGGGGTTAACGGGATGTGATCAGGGGGGGATCAGGGGTTTAAATCTTTATTGGAAGGGACTGGCGGGTATCCTAAGGATAAAAGGAACGGTGGCAAGCGCTAAACCTGGTCACAAGTCACACTTATACGGGTATATAGAAAATGCTATATACTGTATACAGTGTGCGTTGTGGCAGGTGGTGTAGGGGTGATCAGGAGGGGATCAGGGGATTAAATCTTTATTGGGCGGGTGGGGGGGACCCTAAACCTGCTTGGGACACAAACTTAGTCGCCTGCGCTAATTCTGATCACAATGACACTAATACAAAAATACAAAAACACAGTATATTACGTTTGTATTAGTGCTGATGTGACAGAGGGTGTAGGGGTTAACTAGCGGTGATCAGGGGGGGATCAGGTGGGATCAGGGGCTTAAATCTTTATTAGGGGGGGGTGGCGGGTAATTCAAGTGGAAAAAGGGGGGTCGCAAGCGCTAGACCTGACCACAAATCACACTTATACGGGTATATAGCAAAATGCTATATACTGTATACGGTGTGTGTTATGGCAGGGGGTGTAGGGGTGATCAGGGGGGGGTCAGGGGCTTAAATCTTTATTGGGCGGGTGGCGGGGACCCTAAACCTTCTTGGGACAGAAACTTAGTCGCCTGCGCTAATTCTGATCACAATGACACTAATACAAAAATACAATAACACCGTATATTGCGTTTGTATTAGTGCTGATGTGACAGAGGGTGTAGGGGTTAACGGCGGTGATCAGGGGGGGTTCAGGGGGGATCAGTGGGTTAAATCTTTATTAGGGGGGGGTGGGGGGTAATTTGAGTGGAAAAGGGGGGGTCGCAAGGGCTACACCTGTTCACAAATCACACTTATACAGGTATATAGGTATATGCTATATGCTGTATATAGTGTGTGTTGTGTCAGGTGCTGTAGGGGTTAATTGGGGGGGGCGATCGGGGGTGAAATGTGCCTATCTAACTGTGTGTGGGTGTGCTTGGTGCAGTACTCACAGTAAGATGTGCTCTCCTCTCACGCTGGATCCGAAAAGACCGTTGTGGGGGGAGGGCACATCTCCTCTAAGCCTGTGTTTACATTTCACAGGCTTAGAGGATGATCTGATTGGGCAGGACCGATCAACAGGTCCAGACCAAAAATGATTGGCCTGGACCTGATGACTGATCGGTTCTGAACCCAATCGAGTCATCATCGGCGGCGGGGACGCGCGGGAGCGCGCACAGGGCCGGCAAATTGTGCTGACGTAGGCCTACGTCAGTTTGCCTGGCCGGGGCTGAGTGCCGACGTAGATCGTCGTGCGCCGGTCGTAAAGTGGTTAATCTCATGAATGGATGAACAGAAATACAAATCCTTTGGTAGGTAAAATATACCCCCTCAGACATTGTCTGGACTTTAGCAATAAATACCCCAGGCCCACAGCAGGTGGGCGATAAGGGGTTAATCTCGTGATTGGATGGACAGAAATACAAATCTTTTAGAAGGTAAAACAGATATCTTAGATGTTTCCTGGAGTTCAGCAATAAATACCATGAAATGATATAGCTACCACATTGTAGCATAGGATGGTGGTACATGTAATCCACCAAGGTACAGGATTAAAGCATGGAAGGAGTGTTATCCACTGTGGTTTTATATACCTTGTAAGCAGCCCGATTATCATCTAAACCTGTTAGTCATACTACTAAACTCTGGGCATACTATGCCTTTTGTAATCATAAATCTAGCCTTTCCAGCTTTTGTCAGTAAATTCCCTTTTGCAAGGAAGTCATTTTCATTTTGCAGACATAACAATTCAGACATAATCCTCTAGGCTGCACCGGCAGATGTCTACTAGATCATTTATTTATCATATCAAATAGAACACAAAAACACATCAAAATTAAATCCTTGTATGACATTAATATTAAAACGCAAGGACCGCCATAGCTATGTGTGTCTAGAATAAAACTGAGTGTGACGCGATAAGAGCTAGTCATTTTCTACTTTACGATGAACTCTAGTATTAGTCCACATAGTGTAATGAGAGTTGGGTACAGACACAATACTCAAGGTATTATCAGGCACTAAACTCCACAAGCGTTGCTCACTAATTGCAAGAGATGGAGGTAAAAGTGTTAATTGGTATTTTGAAGATGTCAGTAGGTCATCGAGTTATTTTTCAACAGAAGCTGAACAAGGGTGTACGTTTAATAAACAGAGAAAAGCCATGATCATCAGGATCACAACTCATCTCTGGTGTGTACCGGTTTAGTTAGCTGAGATGAAGAGCAGAGAACATGTTCTTCGCTTCTCATCACAGTACATGACCGTTCTGTCACAAACGGCCAGTTTAGAAAAGTGAGATCTGAAGATCTCACAGCCGTTTCTCTGAAATATCTCCATTCCACATTCTCCAGCTCAGAGGTGGAGAATCAGGGAGAGAAGCTGTGTGATTAGAGGAAGAAGACTTCTTTCTTCCTATATATCAGCACCAGTGGGTTCAAAATTAATAGTAAAAAAATATATATATATATATATGTATATATTGTATGTGTGTGTGTGTATATATACTGTGTGTGTGTGTATATATATATATATATATATATATATATATATATATATATATATATATATATACAGTATAGTTTGTATATACAGTGGGTACGGAAAGTATTCAGACCCCCTTAAATTTTTCACTCTTTGTTATATTGCAGCCATTTGCTAAAATCATTTAAGTTCATTCTTCTTCCTCATGAATGTACACATAGCACCCCATACTGACAGAAAAACACAGAATTGTTGACATTGTTGCAGATTTATTAAAAAAGTAAATATTATATGAGTGTCACAGCAAAGGGTCTGAATACTTAGGACCATGTGATATTTCAGTTTTTCTTTTTTAATAAATCTGCAACAATGTCAACAATTCTGTGTTTTCCTGTCAGTATGGGGTGCTATGTGTACATTCATGAGGAAGAAGAATGAACTTAAATGATTTTAGCAAATGGCTGCAATATAACAAAGAGTGAAAAATTTAAGGGGGTCTGAATACTTTCTGTACCCACTGTGTATATATATATATATATATATATACTGTATGTACTGGTATGTGCATGTATATATATATATATATATATATATATATATATATATATATATGTGTATATATACTGTATATGTGTGTGTGTATGTATATTAATTATATATATGTATGTGTGTGTGTATGTGTGTGTATATATATATATATATATATATATATATATACTGTATATGTGTATATATACTGTATGTGTGTGTGTATATATGTGTGTGTGCATATATTTATATTAATATATATATGTATGTATGTATGTATGTATGTATGTATGTATATATATATATATATATATATATTTACAGAGAAAAATTATTCCACATCAGTGATCCCAGACTGCACTGGTGATAGGAATAAAAAGGATTGGGACTATAATGGACCATTAGTCGAAAGTATGTAGGTAAGCCAGGGAAAGAACGAAAGAAAAGTAAAATTGACGATATTTATTGAATGTGATTAAAAGTCGACATTGAAACAATGAAAAAAAGAAAACAATGAAAATAATGAAAAAAAAAAAAAAAAAAACTAATGATGCAATACAATACAGCATATTATGTCAAAGTAGTAGTCGATCGAACGGGTGAGTGCCTTTGTTCAATGCATTTCGCCTTTCGCTTCATCAGGAACTCCGGCGTGATTGAATCACCCTTTTGTTGGATTAGGACTACATTAAGACCTTCAAAGTTTATACACAAAAAGAGAGAAACATATATATAAATACAGGTTCATATCTTGAAAACTGGAAAACAGTCTGCAATATTCATTTTAACCCTAGTATATCAAAATATAGGGTCATGGGAATAAACACATATAGCTTACCACACTTAAAAGTACATTATGCTTAGTACATGGAACAATTGGACCAAAGATTGCGCTTCCCAATGGCTTGTCTTAAGGCTCTGAACCACATAGATCCAGGTGGGGCCCAACAGGGGTCCTCCATGGAGGTGGTTTTCTGGTATGAAATGGACCAGTCTTGAATTGGTACCACCGTAGCGGACAAAAGGTGGAGTCCGGGATTCTGTGGACAAACATAGTGTGTCTTGTATAGCATGTCTGATATCATATAAATTGTCTTAAGGAGTCTATTGTTAGAATAGATAAGCCTAGCTGTCTAGAGAGATAGAAAAAGGGAATGATTACAAATGGTAGGTATTTTGTAAACCTACCAAAGCTGGGGTCAGTTCTGGGAAGGAACATAAAAGTAAGGATACTATATTAGAAAGTTCCAACCATAAACATATGTTTGAGCCCATGAATCCACAGGAGCAACAGCTGAAAGGTAGCGGCTCCAGCAGACTGCTCGGCTATTATGTACAGGGACAAGACAGCAACAGATCAAAAAACTACAGAGTTTAGACATTGGCTATCCCCATAGAGAAAGTCCCAGGGGAAAAATTCAAGTAGTTGAGAGGAGAGCCTAATATGTTATCGGCCAGTATCTTACCTTACTACCTCAAAAGCCACGAGTCGGGAGAGCCGCCATGACTCATCCTCCCGCGCCCGTGGCTTAAGACTGGTCCCACCGGAAGTGACGGGTGTCCGCAAACGTCACTTCCGGTGCGGGCGCCATATTATCGGATGTCCGGCGCTAGAGGTCAAAAGAACCCCGTGGCCGGACACCCGCGCCGGCTGAGTAAGCCGGAGAGGACAGGCATACAGCTGTCCCCTGCTTGGCGCCCGAATTCATACCTACGAACAAGCCTATGGACAAGCAGAGAGCGAATCCTGATCCATTACAAGAATCAATACAGGGTTTAAATTACAACCTTTGATTTAAACAAATTAAACAGACAAATAAGGAATACATACAACAAACCAAATACAGTCCATAGTGGATTGTATGCGAGACTAGGAACTTAGCACGATCAGGAAAATCCTGCAGGTGGTTCCTATAAAAGCGTCAATAAGGTATATCAAAGAATATGAATACATGAAGATTCGATGAAGGCAATAAGTAAGAGAAAAATGGGGGGGGCAAGGAAGGGAAAGAGGGTGGGAGAGGAAGCAGGATAAGGGATTAGTAGATTCGTTCATCTGTCAAAGGGACTTGATCAAGACTTTCAGCCAATTATGACAGTAGGAGTGTCCCGTATTGTACAAGTTCTAGGGAAATACCCGTATGGAGGATGAGATTGGATAGAGGGTCTATACACAGCAAAACACACATATACAAATAGCGTCCCCATACCTGTCCTCCTCCAACATATAAGCAAGATTGGTAGGGAATCATCATCCCCGTTTGGAGGTTCAGTATAGCCTCTATATCAAAAAGAGTGATCAAAAACATGAAATAAGAAAGAAAGCTAATGATAAACAGTAATCACTATACTATCCTTCAGAAAAAAGGCTTGAAAAAGTACAGTGATATGATAAATTATTAAATTGACAGGTTATAGATTGTAATATGTGGGAACAACATTAACAGGGGTTTATGTTGCTGGTTGTTTTGTTTGATGATGAGAGTCGCTACCAAAACAAACTGGGAGGAAAGAAGAGGGTGGAGAGGTTCACAAAGCTATAGAAAAGGTTTGTATGAGACCGCAACATTAAGTCCTGGCCAATGGGTGGCCTGTAGATTGAAAATCCACCTCGCCTCTTTACGAAGAATTTTGTTATCCAGATCACCTCCCCGTGGGTTGGGGGGGATGACCTCGAGAACAGCGAACCTGACATAGTCTGGGTCGAAGTCATGATGCACTCCGATATGCTTGCAAATAGGTGTGTAGATAAGACCAACCTCAAGATAGTAGAGGTGGTCCTGTATACGTTTGGAGAGTTTACGTTTGGTCTTGCCTACGTAGAAAGCCCCACATTTGCAGAGGGCGATGTAAACCACCCCCTGTGTTTGGCAATCCGCGTAGGCTCGACATATGTGAGTCCCTCCCCTGGGTAGAGGAAAAGACGGACCCTCCAGGATCCATGGGCAAAGGTCACAGGTGCCACATCTGAAGGTACCTACGGCGGATGGTCCCCCCGCATGTTGCTCGGTGTAATGGCTATGAACCAGGGAATCACGGATTGACCTAGACCGACGAAATGTTAGCTGAGGGTATGAGGATACATATTTGGAAATGGTGTGGTCTTCCTTAAGGAAGTGCCAATTTTTTGCAAGGAGGTTACGTACCAGTTGATGGTCTGTATTGTATTTTGTCACAATTCTTGTGACCGCTTCCTTCTTGCCTTTTCTTTTGCCAAAGATCAATTTATCTCTCTCCAATCCACAAACTCTGCTATAGGCCCGTTTAAGGACCTTGTTACTGTAACCCCGGGCAAGAAGTCTTTGACGGAGGGAATCGGCCTCCCTTTTAAAGTCCTCCTCCCTGGTGCAGATTCTACGTATTCTCAAATATTGGGAATAGGGGATGCTTTGCACCAATGGACGCGGGTGGCTGCTGTCAAAATGGAGTATTGTGTTTCCCGCTGTGTCCTTCCGGTGAAGAGTGGTGTAAATCGATCCATCAGGATCTAGCACCACCTCAGTATCCAGGAAGGCCAGTCTGTCCCTATGCCACTGCATAGTAAAGGTAAGATTGAAAGGATTGGCACCTATATGTAGCATGAAACTTTGCAACTCCTCCAGTGTCCCTGTCCATACCATGAGCACATCGTCAATATATCTCCTCCAAAGGAGTATATGGTTCAGGAGGGGGTCGCCAGACTCCCCCGCGAACAGGGTACGCTCCCATCCCCCCAGGTACAGGTTGGCATACGATGGGGCACAAGATGTCCCCATCGCTACCCCCTGTACCTGGAGGTATGTGTTGTCATTGAATGTAAAAATATTGGAGTTAAGGATATGTTTCAAAAGTTTCAGGAGAAAATCAGCTTTAGGCCAAAATGAACGTCCCTGTTCCCGGAGGAAGCCAGCGACCACCTCCAACCCCTTGTCATGGGGGATACTGGAGTATAGTGCCTCTATGTCAATAGCAACTAATATGGAGTGGCCAGGGACAGACAGTCCCTCCAGGGTTTTCAAAAGTTCAATGGTATCTTTTAAATAGGACGGTAATCTCACGACGTGTGGTCTCAACTGATCGTCCAGATATTTACTGGCTGTTTCCGATACGCAGCCCATACCGGAAACTATTGGGCGCCCGGGGGGAGTGACAAGGTCCTTGTGGACCTTCGGCAGAGCGTAAAAGGTCGGAGTGATAGGCCATCGTGTTGAGAGGTAGCCTAAAAGGTCTTGGTCAATGATTCCCTGGTCAAAAGCATCACGAAGCAAAGAGTTAAATTCGTTAATTTTGTCTTGTATGCAATCCGAAGATATGGGTGCATACCAATCTGAGTTAGACAGTATTTTATTGCACATTGTGACGTATTGACCACGATCCATAACGACGACATTGCCCCCCTTGTCAGCGGGTTTGATGACAATGTCGTCGTTATGGATCAAGTGGTCAAGTGCGCACTTTTGAGACACACTGAGATTGTGTTTGGGTGCGGGGGTCATAGATAGAGACTCAATGTCTCTCACTGACTGACGCAGGAACGCCCATACAGCAGGACATGTTTGGAGTTTAGGAAAAGTTTTAGACTTTGCTTTGTATTTATGTGGACTGTCTTCTGGTAGTGATTCCTCGTCAGATGAGGAGGATGACAGAGAGTCATTTTCCTCCCCTCTATAATTTTCATTCTCGTTTAAGAGTTGCATTAGGATTTTTAAGGTTTTAAAATCCTGTATTTTATAATCCTTGTAAGTATCGTCACTAGCAGGGGCCTTGTCCTTTTCTTTATCAAAAATGTATCTGAACGTCAAATTTCTGGCGAAAAGGTGCAGATCTTTGACTAGTTCAAACCTGTCCAAGCCGTTGGTTGGGCAAAAGTTTAACCCCAGTGTTAGGACCTCCCTTTCAGAGGGTGATAGATCATATGAGGATAAGTTGATTATGTCTAGATTGTGATTTTTCAGATTTGCTTGATGACATGTTGGTCCATCGGCCCTAGTTTCTTGTCGCCCAGCGCTGGGGGTGGTGGAAGTAACCCCTGCGCTGGGGTAGCCCCTAAAGGGGGCAAGGTGTCAGGTTCGGACGTTGTTGACTCTTTATTGAGGTTTTTTGGCATGGCTCCCATGTGTGTGTATTGTGATGTGTTACTGTTGGAGCTAAACATAGACGTACGTAAGGGTTCATTGCTGGTATTTGAGGTCCCCGTTGCCCCTCTATTACTGCCAAGATTTTGTTTAGGCTTAGGTGTAATCTCATGTGGGGATGCTCCTCTTTTTCCCGGTTTATGAGAGGGTGTGTCATGGGTATTATTACCTGAGACTTTTTTGGGCGGGCGGCCCCTTCCTACTCTTCCCTTGACTGATGAGGTATTAGATCTGTGGGAGGATGTAGCCGACGAGAGGGAGGTATCAGATATCGATCTTGGTAACTCCGTCTCCTGTGCTGACCTATTTCTGGTGGGTTTGCCTCCACGTGGCCAAACGGGTTTTTGCCACTTATAGGCATAACCCCCCGCAAAGGCCAAACGATCCTTGTGATATTTAAAGTCTTTCTTGACTATTAAATTGGTGTTAAAGCGCTCTAAATGCTGGATAAGGTCTTGCTCCCGTCTGGTGTATTCAACATTTTGCAATGTGGGTTTTTTCTCCTGAAGGAGAGTCAGTTCCCTATCTATTTCCTCAAGATCCTGTTTATACTTGTCCCTGAGTAACTCCATCATCCTGGCAGTACAGGCGGTTAGATTGAGTATATATATATATATATATATATATATATATATATATATATATATATACTGTATGTATATATACTGTATATGTGTGTGTGTATAGATAGATATTGATTCAGTTTGTTTTCATGTGTCAGAACATGTCGTTACGAGTTCTTTTAAACTTTGGTTTCACTTTTTAAACTTAGCGGCACTGTAATATCACAATATCTGGTGAGATTACAGGCAGTCCACCCAAATATAAAGGGATCTCGGCCCTTTTCAGAGGAAATAATTCTCCTCTGATCACCCTGTGAGAAGTGAAGTTCTCGGCCTCCTAAACTGGGTGCCAGAGGAGAGAACTGCCGAGAAGTGAACTGAGAGAAAACTTCTCAGTTTTTTAAATGTACACCAAGATCAATTTCACATAATGATAATTGCAGTGTGTGCGCTTTTAGGAATAAAAAAGAATGCAATAAAAAGAAGCTGTAATGTATATCTGGGCAAAAAATAAAAAATAAAAAAACACATTCAGTTTACCTCTGCAATATATGCACTCTTCCCTATTTTGCCTTGCAAATGAGGCTTTTCACTTTAACAATGCTTAAAGTACTGAAATTACCTGTAGATCCTGTCAGAAATCTAGAGAGCTCCGACTCTCTTTCCTGCACTGAAATCCTAACCAGATTTATCAGCCTTTCCAGTTCTTGGACTACAGAACACTCGACTTCACCCTTTACAGCAGGGATTCTCAAACTATGGCCATCAAGCTGTTGTGGAACTACACATCCCATGAGGCATTGTAAAAAAACACTGACATTCACAGACATGACTAGGCATGATGGGAATTGTAGTTCCTGAACAACTGGAGGGCCATAGTTTGAAGACCCCTGCTTTACAGTATGGAGTTGACAGAAGTGATAAGTATTCTGTAGTCATGCAGACAGACCTCTGCAGGTCTAAAACAAGGCTTGGTATATCAGAGCAGCAGTGGCAGACTTGAAAGCTCGAATGGAAATGGTTTTCTGACAGATCAATAGGTTTTTGTATTTGCGGTGGTTTAAACACGTATGCACCGGATGGTTTTAACCTCTTCATGACCAGAGCATTTTTATAAATTCGGCACTGCTCTAATTTAACTGGAAATGCAACACTACGCAAATGACATTTAGATAATTTTTTCACACAAATAGAGCTTTGTTTTGGTGGTATTTGATCACCACTGGGTTTTTATTTTTATTATATAAATTAAAAAAGACTAATATAGGAGATATAAACAATTCTTTCTAACTGTGACCTAGGTATCTGTAGGTCAGTCTCTTCGGATTTTGTCTCGATCTCTTCACTCTTTGCTCCATAGGCTCTGACTTAACTCCCTCTACTGGCGCTTCATCAGATTCAGGGGCTGGTTGAGAGAGTTCTACTTTCTCTTTAAAGCGGAGTTCCGGGCACAAAATCGACCTAATCGATTTTGTGGCCATCCGCTTGCTCTTCTTCACCTGAAAAGGAATTGGATAGTTAGGATTTTTTTTTTTTTTTTACTTACCTTGTAATTGTAGAAAGAAATACTCACCTATTTTCCACTTCCTCCCTCTGTGGCCGCAGCCCGCGCCGTCACTTCCGGTTTGCAATGATTCCTGGGAGCTGAACGTCATCGCCCCCAGGAATCAATGCGACGGCACCGGCCCCGTTCGTCACTTCCGGTGCGACGCCGCATTCCCTGCTAAACAGCTTCTGGGCATGCCCAGAAGCTGTGGAGGAATGCAGCGCCGCACCGGAAGTGACAAGAGGGGCCGGTGCAGGCGCATTCTGGGAGAAGAAGACACTGAAGAGGACGCAGAAGAGGATCGCGCTGGCTTCAGCTGCCCACAACAGAGATGGCAACGCTGGAGAAGAAATTTTATAAGTGAGTATTTCTTCTTGCAGGTAAGTGCGAACCGGGACAGATCAGAGGCTAGCCATTGTGGAATGTACTAGCCCTGACTGTCCCGGGGGTATGTTCATTGAAAAAATGTTTTTGAACCAAAGCCTCCTCTTCTTTCCTTCTCTTGAATCTGATGCACACATTAAG
Source organism: Pelophylax lessonae (assembly GCF_965119305.1). Classification (NCBI taxonomy): domain Eukaryota; kingdom Metazoa; phylum Chordata; class Amphibia; order Anura; family Ranidae; genus Pelophylax; species Pelophylax lessonae. Next base: position 69,412,586 of record NC_138777.1, read on the forward strand.
GGGCATTCCACCTGAGAGCAGCTAAATAAGTCCATTGACTCAGATGGCCACAAGCAATATGTCCAGACATTTCCTTTTTACTGTCTTCTGGTAGGTGAGGAAGACTGTGATCTGGTTTCTGGTCCTTGCTTGAAGATGGTGTACTACTGGAGGGTGATTCAGTCCAAACAGTTTCATTAAGGGGCAGATGATGATTTCAATGCCAGGGTTGCAATGGTTCCATCTTGCCCTCTGTGTTGATCTGATACCATTGCAGATCAGACAGTTGCTTGTGAATCATATAGGATTGTGAGCTGCACCGGTCAGCAAGCTTGTGCTTTCTGGGAATACCTGGATTCCCCAGCAGCAAATAATTGCTCAGTTGTAGGTTCTGAACCTTCACACTTAGGTAATAGTTTCTCTTTTCCACTGACCTTAAACATCTGAAAAAAACTGGGCCCTTTCATATGCAGCCCTGAGTCGATGCACATATCTTCTGTAAGTGACAACAGACATCTGGGGTTGATGGACGCCAAATCCACAAGCAGTCAGGCCCCTTTCTCAAAAATGTACTGTTATATGCATGCACAACTACAGAGAGCATTTGCATTAGTGATGATGAATGACAGTCAGCAGCAGCAGAGCAGCAGGTTTTCCTTTCTTCCAGGCACTCACTCCTTCTTATATCAAAACAGCTCAGTCTCAGTTACAGGCAACCCACATACAAAATATGCCATTTTAACAGTGTGTCCCCATCCACTTATTTGGTCCTGTATAAAAAAAATATTGCCTTGTCTAATTTGGCCAGCTGGCCTGCTTCTGTTCCTCACATGCTGTGATGCTTGTAATCTCGCCTTGCTCCTCCAGCCATTGTGCCCACTAGGACCATTGCCAGTCGCTACCACCACCTGTTTCCTTCAGCGTTCAAGTCACCTCCACGGCCTCCGGACCCTGCAGCCAGCACAGCAGGCCATGCCATTCACAAACCCACCACAGACAAGTTACTTTGCTCCTCAACCAACATTTATTTTGCCACTAAGTCAATCTCAGAGTACACTCTGATTTCAACATCATTAACTGCAGTTTAGCTACTAAATAAAATGTGAATGAATTTACAAAATCTCACATTCACATCATTTACATTATAATGGCTCCAGAAACGAAACAGCAACCGAATAAAAAAAAAAAAAAAAAACTAGCATTGCCAAGTCAATTAGAGCAAGTTTCAATGTATGCTCACAGAACAGCATGGTGTTCACATGGACTGCCAAAAGCTAGCACCAAAGAAGTGGAAGGATCCATGGCATTGGCAAACTGTCCTGAAAACTGCAGTAATAATGTTAAGTATAAAAAGGATAAAAAAAAAAGCAGAAAACTGAATTTCAGGGAGGGTGGGGGGAAAAGAATTGGGATTTAATGAGACAATTATTTATTTACAACTGAAAGTCTCACTGCATCAAGCTACCCACTTGTTCTCCCACACTCAGGGCCAGCGCTACCACTAGGCACACTAGGCAGCCACCTAAGGCGCAGCCATGGCCAGTCACCTCCTCATCCCTGGTGGATGTCACCTCTGGCGCCGCCGTCCCTTTGTGGCCAGTCTGCAGGAGTGTAACTGAGGTCCGAGGAAGAGAGGGAATGTCTGCTATGGAGGATGGCAGGGGCGGGGGGTGGGAACTATCATATGCGGTACACTAACAGATCCCTCCTCTGGCTCCCCCAGCTGCAGAGCTGTTTAGCGGTTTAGGTCTCTGATTGCTGTCGAGGAGCTGGCCCGCCTCCTTCATTGTCACTGGTCGGGACTTGTGAGGGGGTGTGGCCAGCTAAGGGGTGACCCCCCGTCACTGGGGGACAGGGGGTGGTGTGGCCAGCCTCAGGGATGATTTAGCCGTCCTTCTGGGGCAGAGAGCAACATGGAGGTAAAAAAAAGTCTATAAAAATGCAATTTTAGTTTTTTGCACTAAACTGTGAGAAATTGGGTTGAAAACTGCTCTGCCCAATGTCTCCCAGTCAGGACAGTCAGAGATACATGAGAAACCAGATTCTATATTGATCTTTGTCAGCTTTTTTACTTCTATCTTTAGACTTTTAAATAGAAGTAAAAAAGTGCTGTTAGCTGACAAAGATCAAGATGACATCTGGTTTTTCATGTAGCACTGTCCCGACTGTGAAAAATTGGGCAGAGCAGTTTTCAACCCAATCACTCAATTTTTCACAGTCCTCTGCCCTGCTGTCACCCAGTCCTCTGCCCTGCTGTCACTCCATCCTCTGCTCTCACCCAGTCCTCTGCCCTGCTCTCACCCAGTCCTCTGCCCTGCTGTCACCTAGTCCTCCGCTGTCACCCAGTCCTCTGTCCTGCTGTCGCCCAGTCCTCTGTCCTGCTGTCGCCCAGTCCTCTGCCCTGCTGTCTCCCAGTCCTCTGCTGTCATTTAGTCCTCTGCCCTTCTGTCACTCAATCCTCTGTTGTCACCCAGTCCTCTGCCCTGCAGTTACCCAGTCCTCTGCCCTACTATTGCCCAGTCCTCTGCTTTCACTCAGTCCTCTGCCCTACTATTGCCCAGTCCTCTGCTTTCACTCAGTTCTCTGCCCTGCTGTCACCCAGTCCTCTGCTGTCGCCTAGTCCTCTAATTAAGGCAATGCCTCGCCTACAGCAGCTTTCTGGACACACAGAAAAAAAGTGTCCCTAAAATTGTTTTTAAATGTTAGCAACTATGTTAGCTTTGTCTGGCAGTTCAATGAGGGGGCAACAAAAATCACAGGGGGTATAGATAGAGCAGGTGCTAGACTACTTTGTGCCCTTTCTATACCATATATTGGGGGGGGGGGGGGTGCAAGTAGCTGCTCTTGCCTAGGGTGCAAAATAGTCTAGCACTGGCCTTGCCCACGCTGCAACTAGCTGGGTGCCAGAGCCCAAGGGGGTCCGTCCACACTCCATGCAATATGTGCTGCTATAAAGGAAAGGGCCACTCCATTGAAGCCCCTAAAGCTCGACAGCTTTATTAAAATGCAATGCACTGCATCCTTCTACCCTAGGCCTGTCCCTCTAAAGCCTTTCACCCATCTGGGTTTAGTTGTAGAAAAGTCTACTATATGTGTAAAAGTGAAGGTAGTCAGTTTAATGTGGAAGTAAAGTCTGCTTTGCTTACCTCCACTCCAACGCTGCGGCGTCTGTGCGCTCCTTTGTCACTGCTGACATCTTCATCCAGAATTTCTCCACATGCGAGCTGAGGAGTTAATTCCTCCCAACACCAAAGAATGCCAAGATTGTTCATCAGCTCAGTTTAAAATCTTTTGGCTCTTGCTAGCAGGTAGGTAAGAGGCTTTTATTGAATGAATATAAGAAAGAAGGATAGGTGGCGCTACTTGGAAAATAAATATCAAGTATCTAAATCAAAAATAATAAAAGGTGCTATTTCTTTAAATCCATGTGTACATGAAAACATAAGTGATGTATATGCAATAGAGTAATAATATATAACCGATTCCAGTACACTGTATCATGTGAATCCAATGATAATGTGCTGTCAGTGCTGAAAAAGTAGCAAAAATATAAAATCCAATAGGCAATGTATCTCATAAATGTTTAACAACACACTGTTTTATATAAGATAAAAATGCTCCCTGTGCAAATATGCAGTACATAAAATATAAACAAATGCAAATATTCATAAGTCCATATAGAATGTTAAAGTGACAAATGCAAAACCAGTGCAAAAAACACAGTCTCTGGTGGTGAACTGTAAAGGTGAATCCAGTCCTGCTCCCCCCCTTTCAGGTCTGCACTCACCAGAGGGTAAAACCCCTGCAGGGGTCACAGACACCAAGAAATAACCAGAACAAACCATATGTCTCCTTCTCCACCTCAATATGCCAGGTCGCTGGGGGCTCCCCATCAAGGGGTTATATAGATGAAAAGAGGCATCTCATAGTGTAATTCCATATATGGTAATTTTATTTAATACAAATAAAATGCACTTACAAAGGGACGTTAGATAAAAGCCACAGACAGGAACCGCAAGGCCGGAAGTGATGTGATGATGCACTATGCGTTTCATCAGAATGACGTAATCTGGAGCCTCCTGATGACATCATTCTGATGAAACGCCTATGCCCCCCACGGTTAGAAAACACCCCCTAGGGACATATTTAACCCTTTGATCGCCCCTGGAGTTAACCCTTTCCCTGCCAGTGTCATTAGTACAGTATCAGACAGACGGCTGATGTAAACACAGCTGTCTGTCATTCTCACTGAAGTAGGCACAGAGGCTATGCGATCCTGCTATATAGGATCGCATGTCTCTGTGGTTACTTCACTAACCGCGCCCCCTAACAGTTAGAATCACGCCCCTAGGGACACATTTAACCTCTTGATCACCAATAAAGTTAACCCCTTCCCTGCCAGTGTCATTTTTACAGTAACAGTGCATATTTATAGCACTGATTACTGTAGTAATTTCACTGGTACCCCCAAAAGTGTAAAAAATGTCAGTCAGGGGTCCGATCTGTCCGCCGCAATGTCGCAGTCCCGCAAAAAAAAAAAAAAAATCGCAGATCGCCGCCATTACTAGTAAAAAATCCAATAAAAATGACATATCTTTCCCGTAGTTAGTAAACGCAATAACTTTTGTGCAAACCAATAAAACCAATAAAAATACGCTTATTGCAATTTTTTTTAACCAAAAATATGTAGTAGAAAACAAATTGGCCTAAAATGTTAAAAATTTTTGATTTTTAAATTTTTTTTTGAAAAATTTCATATAAAAAAATTTGAAAAATATTGTTATTTTTTCAAAATTGTTGCTCTTTTTTTGTTTATAACGCAAAAAATAAAAATCGCACAGGTGATCAAATACCACCAAAAGAAAGCTCTGTTTGTGGGGAAAAAAAGGACGTCAATTTCATTTGGGTACAGCGTTGCGCGACCGCGCAATTGTCCATTAAAGTCACGCAGTGCCAAATTGCAAAATAGGGCCTGGTCTTTGAGCAGCCAAATCCTCCGGGGCTTAAGTGGTTAAATGATTAAATGAGCTTATCCCAACAGTCCCTTATGAAAAAGGAATGTATATGATGTTTCCTGATATACAGTAGACCACTAGGTGGTGTCCTTACACATCTGTATAATAAATGCTGTGATCAAAATATAGAACAGCAAGTATGTCAATAGAACAGCAAGTATGTCAATTTGTAAAAGTCACTTTAGGCCACTTTCACACTAAAGTTATGATCAGGTCCGCCTGTTAGTTTTTCAGGCAGACTTGATCGGACCCTCCATTCACCCCTATTGACCGGTGGGTGTAAAGAGACTTGTGTCTATTTACTCCCGCTATTCTCCAATCCAAAAAACAAATGTAAGGGGATTCGTGCACCCCCATCTAGGCGGATAGGATCAGAGGGCAGTTGGGTGTAAACGGACAGTATAGTCCATTTACTCCCGGCGCCGATAAAGCAGGGTGCGCTCTGTCTGCATAAACTGAGCAGACATTATTATTATTATTATTATTATTATTATAATACAGGATTGAGGGTAGACAGTACATCTACAATACACTTTAACCACTTGCCGACCGCCGCACGACTATTTACTGCGGCAGTCAGCCCCTCACAGGCAAAGCGACGTAGGACTACGTCGCTAGCCTGTGAGGCTCTAGGGAGCGAGCGCGCGCCGCTGGAGGCGCGCTCCCGCTCGCTCACGGACCCCCCCGCAAGTGTGCCTGGCGGACCCGATGTCCGCCAGGCACTCGCGATTGTCCGTTACAGCGGGAGAAAGGCAGGCGGCTAATGTAAACAAAGCCGCCTGTCATTCTTCCCTGTGTAAGAATGGAGATCATACGGTTCTGCTATGTAGGACCGGTGATCTCTGTTCTTACACCTCAAGCCACATCCAATCACAGTTAGAAGCACGCCCCTAGGGACACACTTAACCCCTCCTTCTCTAATAAATTTAACTCCTTGCCTGCCAGTGTTTTTTTTTACAGTAACAGTGCATATGTATAGCACTGATTACTGTAGTAATGTCACTGGTAACCCCAAAAGTGTCAAAAATGTCAGTCAAGGGTCCGATCTGTCCGCCGCAGCTCTGTAATTTTCTGGAAATGCAATGCAATATGGAAATGCAATGCAAAAAAATGACAAGAAACTTTCCCTTAGTTAGTAAACGCAATAACTTTTGCGCAAACCAATCAAAATACGCTTTTTGCGTTTTTTTTGGTTTTTTTTTACCAAACATATGTAGCATAAAACAAATTGGCTGAAAATGTTAAAAAATTTTGATTTTTAAATTTTTTTGGGGGGGAATTTCATGTAAAAAAATGTGAAAAATATTGTTTTTTTTTGACAAATTGATGCTATTTTTTTGTTTATAGCGCATGATCAAAAAATCGCACAGGTGATCAAATACCACCAAAAGAAAGCTCTGTTTGTGGGAAAAAAAGGACGTCAAATTCGTTTAGGTACAGCGTCGCACGACCGCGCAATTGTCCATTAAATTCACGCAGTGCCGAATCGCAAAATACCCCCTGTTCAGGAAGGGGGTAAAATCTTCCGGGGCTTAAGTGGTTAATACAGTTGGAATCAGAGGTCCCTGCTCGTTAGAGCTTACAATCTAAGAGATGGACCTGTCATCCATCCGCTCTGCACTAATCAGCAGGGGATCAGTGGGCAGATCCTCTGCTGATTTAAACTAAGTCCGCCCCCAGTTAAAGTGGCTTTAAGGTAAATATATATAATAAATATTATAATGTTATAATAAAAACTCACTGGGCATGATTTAAAAAAACACTGGCGAGTGCAAAATCTGATGCAGCTGTGCATGGTAGCCAATCTGCTTCCAACTGCAGCTTGTTCAATTCAAGAGTAACTGCACTTTTGTTAAGAAAAAAACATTCCCCTTTGGGTGATCTCTGTACATTGCAAGGATTATACCAAACTTTGTTGCAGATTCCTACCTTTCGTTATTCTGAAGAAATCACTGTTTGTTCCTCTGTGCCCCTGTGCTTGATGGGTCCAATGGGAGTGCTTTCATAATTATCTATCAGCTGTGCTTCAGAGCACTAATAAGGAAATCTGCTGGGCCTGTATCCCCCTGGGCATCTCCCCAAAAATGACATTTGAAAATAATGATATTCAAAAATGACAGGGGATACCTGAAATCTGACTTGTATATTAGGCAGACTTCTGGGAAAATTGGTGAGCCAATCACACAAGCAAAAAAATGATGTTTCTGGGGTGTGGTCAGTTTCAGTATGTGTACATTCTGTGTACAGAACACCTCCCGGTAGCCATATTGCATTGCATTTACAGAAAATTACAGAACTGCAGATTGAAAGGGAAAGGTAATTTTTAATAACATTTCATCAAAATATGACTTGCGTCGCAATTGTATTCGCTCTATTATTTTTCCCCATGAAAATGGAATTACCCTTTAGGCTTTGACAAAATAATGTGGAAGTTGATAGATTTCTATGCAGGGCTGCATCAAATTTTTAAGTTTTATCCATAATCCAGTTTTAATAAATCAACCCCACTGTGTGCATTTTAAAAACAAACTGTAATGTCTCTTTTACCTCATGCTGATCATGTAACGCATATACAGTATGCAGTAAATGTAATGCCCAGCTAGCATAGATATACATCCACAGTAGAATGAGGTTGTGTGGTGATTGATCACTCATTTCATGAGCCCAGCACACTGACAGAACTGTCACCAACAACTCCCAGTCATGGCTTATGATCAGTAGCCAGCAGGACAGGCTCCCGATCACATGACCGCTGTGAAAACCAATCATGGTGGTCACATAATACAGAAGCCGCGCCAGCATTATAGGGTTAAGAAAGTTTCCTACAAAGCGAACCTAAATGAGCATTGACAGGAGCTGGAAAATATAATCAAGCAATCAGAGGATATGTGTTTTCTGAGAGTGAAGAAACCATTTATAAAGCACTAGTTGTTGTGACAATCTTCTTGAAACTGCTTGTTAAAGTACATTTGTAGCAATCTAGCAGTACAAACTGTTCCTGATCTTAACAACATTATATTTCATACTGCAGAATTAAACCTTGTCAGACATCGCATATAATTCACACCACATTTCTGTGCAGATCACATGCGATGTCTGTGCAAATGCGAATCCAGCCATACAGTCATATGGCTGAACTCACATTGGATTCACACAAAAAAGGACCCTTTTTTTTTCCTGCACTAGATTCTAAACGCATGGGTGTTCACGCCCATGTGATCCGATTCCTGTCCAAATTCACAGTTCACACTGCAATCTGCAAACCGATCTGGGGTGTCATTAACTTTGTATTGACACCCACAGCAGTTCGCTGAGGGCAGTGTGAACTGCCTGTGGGGGGGAGATGCGATGCGGGAACCCACACAAGAACCGCGCTGCTTCCCGTATTATCGCATAGGTGTGAACCTAGGCTTATAGAAGCACAGAACAGTAAATGTATTGTAAGAAGATTGTTTTTGAGAATAAATACAAAAATTTAAATATTAATCAAAATAAGAATCCAACAATAAAAAGTAGTCTGCCAACAAAGGGGAGACGAACAACGCTGTAATTAAATTATATTTCAAACAGATACATAAATGCACAAAGGCAGGTCATAAATGATGCATTTTCAATTCCCCTATCAACGAGCTTGGTGTTGATGGGGGAATCCATCCTACAGAGCTATTGTATTCTGACAGCGGGGAAAGTTCCATGCTGTCAGAGTACAATGATCAGTGTTGCTGGCTATAGCTTGCTGCAGTGATCAAGCAAAAAAAAAAAAAAAAAAACACAGCAGGCTGGTTGTTCAGAAGTTGATCAAAAAATTGACTTCTGCTACAACAGCCTGCCCATAGATGAATTGGAATACAGCCAGTCCCTGGTGAACTGGCCAAATTTTGGTCCATCTATGGCCAGCTAAAAGGCCACAATTACATTAGAATACAAAAAACAAGAAATTAATTCAGACAATCTACATAAAAGAAGCAACAGTACAGACTGGGGACATCGGAATATTAAAGATTCTGTAACTTTTTACACTGCGGAGAACTATATTCTCAAAATTTTAACTCTTCTGCTCTTAAATTTATCTAGCAGATGGGACATGGTAGACTGCCAACTTCCTTATATGCCTTTGATACTATTTTATTGCACATGTGTCTATAGTTTGAACACAGATGCACTTTATCCTTGCAAAGAAATCTAAATATTACTTTTAGAAAACACTCAGCCCTCGTTCACATTGGAGAGATTTGTCATGTGATTTGAGTTTCTGCTCTACTTTTGCTGATTTCAGGTGCGACTTCAATAGACATCTGGGCTTGAAGCCGCACAGATGTCTTTTAAGTAGCACCTGAAATCGCCCTGACCTGCTACTTTGAAATCGTGCAACTTCAAGTGACGTAACACCATTTCAAAGTTGCATCAGTGTGAACCAGAGCTAAATTCAAATTGTCACTGACTGGTACATACAGGCATCAGGAATTGCCTGCTTTATTTTGCACCTGTTTCTTTCCAATATAAATGGTCATTCAGTACAAAGCAAAGAATTATTCACCTTAAAGGGAAATAAACTTTCCCATAGAGTTTCCTTTATCCTTTTTCGGCCACCACCCTAGACAGATGTAGCCTGTCAGAATATTTATACTGCTCTGATATAACAGTGTTTATTTATGTAAATAAGCAAAGATCTGTAAGGTAGGAGAATCTCAACTTATTTCCATAAATCAATATATAACAAGTTATTTTTAATCGATTAATTTATTTTTAACAACATATACCAATCTTAGTGAATACAGTCTACAGTAGGGAATATATAAGTATATTTATTCACAAGACATGTATTCACAATAAATGGTTAGACTTGAGGTGACACAAAGAGATAACCTTTACATAAAATACAAACTTAAAACTATCAATGCAATGTGATATGTAGCTCTATGATAAAATTAAACAGAAAGCAAGATTACGTTTTCCCCAGGTATAGTAGAAACCATAGATAAATGTTCTATATAAACAGACCACAATTGTCTGAGAATTGCGCAGCCAACAGTCACTCCGCTGCAGTTGGAGTGAGAATAGGCTATGCAAAACGGGAGACTTATACGCTGATATTGCGCTAAATCTGATATTAATAAAAACATATAAAAACAAAAATCAGTTTTTAGAGAAAAATCTAATATGGTTCATACGGCTGGGACTGTAATCTCGTTACACTTAAATATGAAATATAAGACATATAAGGAAGGAAATAAACAATAGTAAATAATAATCAGATAAACAGCAAGGTATATTTACCACACTAGCTTAAAATGGTCATTACCAGAGTCCTTAAGATGGCTGCCTTCCCAAAATGGTGGCTGGTTAGGGAGGAGTTTCATCTGGCATCCTTCAAAGTTTCAGATTCAGGATGGAGCAAGATGGAGTATGTATAGATGAGTATATGTATGGATGTGAGTAGCGTGTGTGTTATAAGTGTAAAGAGTGTTGTCGTAATGTATGTGTGTCCTATTTCATCTAGGGTTCCCTTTTTATATTGTATTGAACAGAAGGAGGAACTTTATCCCCATTGGTTGGGATTACTTATCCATTAACTGGTGGTGAGGTCATTGGCAACACCTCTACTAATCATCCAGTATTTTGGATATTAGAATTATATAATAATTTCTCCAATTAAGAATAATCATAAAAACAACATAAAAACCTGTCCATACTCTCATAGTACATACATGTCCATCTAATATCTCCATCATGTATCTAGGCAGGGATTGAACCTGGTAATGCCATTTAATAAGGATATATTATTAATACAATATATATATATATATATATATATATATATATATATATATATATATATATAGAGATTGAAAATTACTGATTTATCCCGAGACTACATTTAGTAGCAATCACCAAAGGGGGCAGTATTGTATTACTTATTAGATTCAGTATACAAATACATACAAATTAAAAAAAAAAAAAAAATTCTTCATAATCTTAGGCCAATATGTATTCTGCTACATATTTTAGGTAAAAAAAATCCCAATAAGCGTATATAGATTAGTTTACACATTATAGTGTCTTAAAACTATGGTATATGTTTATGGAGTTATTTTTTTACACTAGTAATGGCGGTGATCAGTGACTTATAGTGGGACTGTGATATTGCAGTGGACAATCGGACACTAGCTGACACTTTGCGGGAACCAGTGACACTAATACAGTGATCAGTGCTAAAAATATGCACTGTCACTGTACTAATGACGCTGTCTGGGAAGGGTTTAAACATCTAGGTAATCAAAGGGTTTACTATGTGCCTAGCCATTGTTATTGTGTACTTTGTTAGGTGTAGTGATGGACAAACATCGGACGGGGCGGTTCGCGAACTCCATCAGCAAACTTTCTCAAATGTTCGTGAACTGCAAGTTCACTTTAATGGCAGGCGAACATTAAAAACCTCCAGGTCATATTTGCAGCCACAAAATACTTACTAGCTGTGCACACATAGTCCCACAACATGGACACTGACATACCACAACATGGACACTGACATACCAGAAGTATTGCTATTGGGAAAGTTGCCATAAATTTTTATTTTTTTTCAGCCAAAAAATTATTTTTTTTCTAAATCAACCAGAACTGACAGCAGCCGGTAAATACATGTCAAATACATATAGGGTCCATTCTCACATCTGTAAAATGGGTCCGCATCCGTTCCACAATTTAGCGGAACATTTACAGACCCATTGATTTTCAATGCCTAATTCTGAAAATTAGGCATTCACAGGATAAAGAAGTAAGTGTCGGCCAGTACAGGCCCCAAAAATTAGCCCACAGGCGTTCACCTGACAGCAAAGAACTTTGTATTCTGTGGCTGGAGGTACATTAGGCATACACAGGATACAGAAGTAAGTGTCGGCCAGTACAGGCCCCAAAAATTAGCCCACAGGCATTCACCTGACAGCAAAGAACTTGGTTTTCTGTTGCTGGAGGTACATTAGGCATTCACAGGATACAGAAGTAAGTGTCGGCCAGTACAGACCCCAAAAATTAGCCAACAGGCGTTCACCTGACAGCAAAGAACTTGGTTTTCTGTGGCTGGAGGTACATTAGGCAGACACAGGATACAGAAGTAAGTGTAAGCCATTACAGGCCCCAAAAATTAGGCATTCAACGGACATAAGACAGGGACCATGAATTGTTATGGGTGGTGGCGGATATTTGTAAGCTGTCATGAGCAATTTGAATCAAACATGGTCTACTGGTAACATGTGTTGAATTCCTCCGAGATCCATACCTCATTCATTTTTATAAATGTGAGGTAGTCAACACTGTCGTGAGCTAGGCGAGTGCGCTTATCGGTCACAATCCCTCCTGCTGTGCTGAACGTCCTTTCGGACAGGACACTGGATGAGGGGCAAGGCAACAGTTCCATTGCAAATTCTGCAAGCTCTTCATCACTTCTCAGAGCGTCCACATCGGCCGTTAACCCGATATAGTCGGACACCTGTCGGTCTAGGCATTCCCTGATGCTGGATCCGGAGGACAGCTTTGGATGGGTTGGCTGAAAGAATGATCTCATATCAGAAGTGATCAACACATCTTCAAACCGCCCTCTTCTTACAGGTACTGTTGGATTGCTACCCGCAACTGTTTCTCTGTGAGTGGAAATTCCTCTGCCAGCGCACGCAAAAGCTGTAAGCAGAATTTCCCGAAGCAAGGCCTGGAAGGGCTGCATTCTGACAGCCCTCTGTGATGGTGGTAACATTTCCACCATTTTTTGTTTGTACCGGGGGTCTAAGTACGTTGCCACCCAGTACAGGTCCTTGCCCTTTATGCTTTTTATACGGGGGTCCCTCTTAAAACACTGGAGCATGAAGGCTCCCATTTGCACTAAACTGGAAGTGCTGTAGTGGCCTGGCTCCTGCTCATCATCCAGGATAATGTCATCCTCGTTCTCCCCCCTCCCCCCCCCCCCATCCACGGACAACACCAGGGATCCCAGAAAGGTTTAAAGCATGCTCTTCTTGCTCCTCCTCATCCGCCCCCGGCACCATCCTCCTCTGACTCTTCTTCAGACTCCTGTTGTTGACTTCTCTCATATGGAGTAGCCCCCCTTCGTCATCTTCCTGCTCCTCGAAAGCTTGATCAATGACACGATGCAATGTACGCTTCAGAAAGAAGGCATAAGGTACGATGTCACTGATGGAGCCCTGGCTGCGACTGACCAGTTTGGTGATCTCATCAAATGGCCGCAGAAGCCTGCATGCGTCGTGCATGAGCAGCCACTGGTGCGGTGAAAAAAACCCAAGCTCCCCAGAACCTGTCCTGCTGCAGAGTTCGTACAGGTAGTCATTAACTGTACATTTCTGCTGAAGCAGTCTATCAAGCATATACAAGGTTGAGTTCCATCGAGTTGGGCAGTCACAATAAAGACGTCTGACGGGCAGGTTGTGTCGCCGCTGAATGTCAGCAAGGCAAGCCATGGCTGTGTAAGATCTTCTGAAATGGGCCCAGATTTTCCTGGCCTGCCGCAAGACATCCTGGACCCCAGGGTATTTGACAACGAATCACTGCACAACCAAGTTCAGGACGTGTGCCATGCATGGCACATGTGTAATTTTGCCGTGTTTCAGCGCGCTCAGCAGATTGGCACCGTTTTCGCACACCACTTTACCAACTGTCAAATTGAGCGGTGTTAGCCACTGATCTGACTGTGAACGCAAAGCTGAAAGGAGTACAGGACCAGTGTGGCTCTTGGCTTCCAGGCACAACAGATGCAGCACAGCATGGCAACGTCTCACCTGCCATGTCGATTAGGCTCTGAGGATCTTGGGCGGCGCAGCGGAAGAGAGACGGTAGCAGCGGAAAAGGAGGAGTCAGCCGAGGAGTAGGGAGGATCGAACTTTTCAAATGTTCGGTTCAACCAGAACACCCGAGCTTCCCGAAAGTTCGGCCCCGATTTCAGAACCCCATTGAAATCAATGGGACCCGAACTTCGGTAATCAAAAAACACCATTTTGAAGCCCTAAAACCCAATAAATGCCCCTAGGGTTCTGGGTCATGCCCCAGGGACTATTAATCACACAAAAAAAAAGTTCTGAAAATTGTCATTTTTGATAGAGAGCCAATTATTGAAAAAATTATTGAAAAAAAGAAAAATGAGATTTCTTTGGATTTAGTGTCTGGGGGGTCTAAAAAGTGTACCTGTGAAGTTTCATGTAGCATGTCCAGAACCAGAAAAAAAAGTTTGTTTGTTTGTATTAGAATTAATATAGAACAGGATAGTGGCTCCGCTATTTTCACACCTTGCCGGTTTAGTAGCAAGCGTTTTTTTGGACATTTTTTGGGGGTCTTTGGAGGCAGGCATAACATCAGAACTTCTGTGTAGGGGTATATATACACACACACTTATATGTATTTATACACATATATAGGTGTTATAGCAGACTTTTGTGGACCTATAACCGAGCGATCTGTGTCACTCACTAACAGTCTGTCCCTGCTCCACACAGCAAACCTCTCCCTACACTGACAAAAGACAGAATATAGATAGTACACCTATACCAAATACCAGTCCTTAAAAGGACTTTTGTGGACCTATAACCGAGCGATCTGTGTCACTGACAATCTGTCCCTTCTGCACACAGCAAACCTCTCCCTACACTGACAAAAAGCAGAATATAGATAGTACACCATTACCAAATACCAGTCCTTAAAAGGACTTTTGTGGACCTATAACCGAGCGATCTGTGTCACTGACAGTCTGTCCCTGCTCCACACAGCAAACCTCTCCCTACACTGACAAAAAGCAGAATGTAAAATGGCAGCCAGATCAGGTCTATTTATAAGGTAGGGGGTATGTCCATGTGCTGAAATGTCTCAATTGGCTGTCCTGTACCACCTGATGGATGTGTCATGGGTCAAAGTTCTTCACATTGTAAAAGAATATGGCCACCGCGAACATTGCCATATTCGGCGGACAGCAAACGAGCAAAGTTTGCCGCGAACTGACCGCCAGGCAAACCGCAAGGCCATCTCTAGTTAGGTGCTTCTACTAGTGGAAGAGATGGATTTTTTCCCCTGCTTTGCAGGAACACAAAATGTATTCCTTCCCCTCTGACAGGACGGAAATCTGCCTTGTTTTCATAGTAAGATCTCGGTTCTGTGTGTTTTATCGCCAATCGGCGAGTGCTGGAGGACACTGAGTGCCTGGCACCCGCAGATCAGCTTTAGCTGTGAATAATCACAGCAGAAGCAGCCAGAAGATGGTCTAAAAGGCAAATAATCAGTATTTTTTTTACTGCAGGAGGACCAATAAAATGTAGCTAGTGGTAGTTCGTCATATTCAACTGGGCTTGTAATGTAATGTTGAAGATGGCCAAGTAGCATTCTGAAACAAAATTCCAAAGCATTTAAACCCATATGGGTAACAAAGTAGATATCAAGGCAGATGGCTTGTCTGTCCTTGGTTCTTAGGATGATGACAGCACTGTGGAAAGTTGTCATTTGGTGGCAGTGGTAATAGTACCAGTAAATTAATGATTTCCTGCAGTAGCAGCCAGAGGTTTGTGCGAACGCACAGGCCAAATGCATCTAGTTTACCTGGTCTGTGAATTGTGAACATGCAGTTTAGTGCATACCCTGTATGGCCATAAGCGTGAATCTCATCACTACCTCAGAACTGAGCGAGCTACTTGGATGGCTGTCAGAACAACTTCATCATCACAGAACACGTCCAGTTAAATGTACTAGCTATACTATGACCTGGATAAATGAGAAATGTGAAACCAAGGTGGGACACAAATGGAAGGGGGTCAGCAGGACAGGAAAATGTAGACAGCAAACAAAACCTGACCAAAGTTCTAACTTATCCCTATTGTATTAGAAATGCAAAATACCAAGTTTTGGCTGGAGTTGGGCCGGAGTTAGCCTGATTTTGGCCTGCAGGAAAGAAGATAAAGGGAATTAAGAGATAAAAAGAGTAACAATTTGCATGTTTAAAGAAGAACAATTTTCTGACAGATCTAAAATATCCAATACACAGTATAAACACTTCCGATTATTTGTTTCATGACCTTGTAGTAAGCAGTGAAACCATGAGGCAGATGATTCACTTCATGATAAATAGCAGATTGTGCTGGCATGCTGGGAGATGGCACAGGCTGCAGCTACCCATCTACAGGAAGGAATGCAAAGGCACACCACACTTCTATAACATTTGCTGCATTAAGTGATTGGCACTCAATTTGCCTTTCAGAGTAATTACTTTGTTTTTCTGCAAAGAATGTGCACATTTGGATGCAGAGATCAAAGATATATTTCCCAACAAACTGCCAGATTTTGCAGATGGTTTCTTAGAACATTTAAAAAGGGATGATAGTTTTTTTTGTTTCTGCTGCAAAAAGAATTGTGATATCCATGGTTGTTTTGTGAGCCACAGAACAGGCATACCTCCCAACTTTTTGAGAGGACATACCCCCCTGGAACGCCCACTTACAGGAGAATTATAAAAAGAAAATGATTAGTTAAACCCACATTGCTTTTTTTTACCACTACTATTCCTTTATACTGCCTTTTAAAATGTATAAATGCAGCAATTTAGAAATTGGATGAAAGGTTTAGCATTGGAAAATACTTTTTGGAAAGATAAAAAGTGCATTTTATATACAACTATACAGATCAGACCAAAATGAGGGACAAATGAGGGGGACAGAGGGACTTTGTTCCAAATCAAGGGACTATCAGAGACAGTTAGGAGCTATGGAACAGGGCAGCTTGGTCTTCACCTCTAGGTCACTTTAGCCATGTTTTACATAGAAAAGCAAATCTTTAGGACTTATGATCTTGCCACTTTTGTCATATGTATAGAACATATGACCACAGGAAATTTTTTTTTTTTTTTTTTAAGCTGAATATTATAAATTTACTGCACTTTAATGCAGTACCACGCTGTTTAAAACATAAGTAAAGGTATATATTAAGGAAACATCTGAAACTGAGCCAGTCAGTTGTGCTGGAGCACTTGTGCTTACAAGGGACATGCACCTGCGCAGTAGGGTACCTGCTGTGAAGCCGCAGGGCTTCACTGTCGGTTTTCTTTAGCCGGGATGGCGGTGGCAGCACCCAAGAGCCGATTAAAAAATCAGCTCAGGTGAAGACATCGCTGGATTCGTGGACAGATAAGTGTCCTAATATTAAAAGTCAGCAGATACAGTTTTTGTAGCTGCTTACTTTTAATTTTTTTTCTGAAGGAGCCTGGAGCTCCACTTTAGGGAAACTGTACTTTTCCTCTACCATTTTGTAAAGCTGGGAATAGAGATCAGCAAAAGTAGTCTGTGAAATTATATCATTGTGAGGGTAGTTTAACTTTCATTGGTTTGCCTGGACAATATATACTCTTGAACAACAATTCTAAAACTAGGGATAAAAGTACACCTAGCACAAGAATTTGAAAGGTGTGGGGTATCTGTAGGAGGACATGTAGAGAGATGTTATGGGTCCAGCCACCTAACCCTGTATAAACATACCTTGCCTCTGGAACTCTCAGTGCAGACCAAAAGGATCTCAAACTTGCTGCACAAACTCAGTAGAAAATCAGGAAGTCGCACACCGATGATGTCAGATCACATTCAACTTTTTATAAATGCACTTGCACATTAAAACAAGCAGCAGGCAGAATATTACTATACTATTACTATTCAGTATGCCATTCAGTTCTGGTCCCCTTAACCTCAGGAAGGATGTGCTGGAAATGGAAAGAGCCAAGAGAAGGGCAACAAAGCTAATGGTACATCCTAATTGCCCGGACCACATCCAAGGCATGCAAAGCAAATTCCTTCGGATGTTTAGACCTGGGAGACAGGGAAGGCAACACAATATCTTCATTCAAATGAAAATCAGAAACAACCTTTGGAAGGAACAACGGACAGGGGCAAAGAACCATCTTATCTCTGTGAATCACCAGGTAAGGTGAACGACAGGATAACGCCACCAGTTCCGACATCCTGCACGCAGAGGTGATAGCCACCCAAAAGGCCACCTTCTGGGACAGCGTAAGCAGGGGAATCTCCAGAAGATTCTAAAATAAAGGCTTCTGGAGGACTGAAAGCACCAAATTGAGGTTTCAAGGCAGCCACGGAGCCTAGAGAAACAAAATGTCAGACACCTTGAAGAAAGGTACGTACCAGGGAGTGAGTGGCCAAAGGCCGTTGGAAGAAGACCGCCAAAGCCAACACCTAGCCCTTGATGGTACTCAAGGCCAATTTCTGTTCAACCCACCATTGAAGGAAGGTCAAGATCCAAGCCACTGAGAAGGAACGAGGATGAACCCCAAAAGACTCACACCACGCAATGTGCGTCTTCCATGTAGGATGGTAGATCCTCCTAGAATTAGATTTCCTAGCTTTTAACAGTGTAGGAATCACCTGGCATTCAACAGCTAAGCCATCAAAGACAGCGACTGTAAAGCAGGATGGAAGATCGGTTCTTGGGACAGCAGATTCTCCCTAAGAAGCTTCCAAGAAACGTTGGTGACCAGCCGCAACAGATCGGCATGCCAAGCCCGATGAGGCCATTCCGACACCACTAAGATGACTGGAACCTCTTCTGCCTCGATCATGTGTAGAAGTCTTGACAGAAGCTTGAGAGGAGGGAAGGAATAAATCAGATGATACTGACCCCATGGGGCCACCATCCCTTAAACGAGTCACAAACTTCTGCACCTTTCTGTTGAGCCGAGATGCCAACAGATCCACCGGAGACACAAGTGATGAAACACCTCCAGATGAAGAGACCACTCCCACTGGTCCAACGTCTGCCCACTGAGGTAATCCGCCTGCCAGTTTTCCAACCCGGGAATGTGTATGGCGGAGAAGGCTGGAACGAACCGTTCTGCCCACCTTAGATTTCCGGCTACCTCAGAGCCTTCAGAACACTTCTTGTGCCCCCTTGGTGATTGACCTAAGCCACAGCCGTGGCACTTTCCAATTTAATGCACACTGAACAACCCTGAAGACCATCTGTCCAATGGTTCAGACACAGTCTGGTCTCTTGGAGTTCCAAGGCATTGATCGGTAGTCTGGACTCTTCCAGCGTCCAGATCCCCTGATCAGAATGCTTGCCCGCTCTCGGCTTGCCAGGCCAGGTTCGTTTGGATCCTCCAGAGGAGGCCCTGAAAGGCTTCGAGCCCTTGTCAGTTGACCCTGAAGGATGAGAAAACTTCTTATGAGCCGAAAAGGAAG
This sequence comes from Pelophylax lessonae, assembly GCF_965119305.1. Lineage (NCBI taxonomy): Eukaryota > Metazoa > Chordata > Amphibia > Anura > Ranidae > Pelophylax > Pelophylax lessonae. The sequence continues at coordinate 69,431,802 of NC_138777.1, forward strand.
GCCCACAGCTACGACGAGGTTCCTTGTCTTTAGTAGCCTGGGGAAGAAAGGTCTCCCCCCTGTAAGACCTTTTATGATGTCATCCAGGGTAGCTCCCAAGATGGTGATCTCCTTGAAAGAGATTGCAAAAGGAAAGATGCTTGCATTGCATTAGCCAAACAATTCCTTAACCAGAAACTCCTGCACTGATGTCTCCATGAATTTCCCTTTCACTTTACATCTATTGATAGGTAAAGAATAGGTGACAGGTTAGAATTAACCCCTTCTGAGCAGGAAGGTTTTACCCCCTTAATGATCAGGCCATTTTTTGCGATACGAAAATAAAAATGACATAAATCTTTGCCCTAGTTTGTAGACACGAAAACTTTGGCGCTAACCAATCAAAATCCGCTTATTGGGATTTTTTTTAAATCAACAATATGTAGCAGAATACAAATTGGCCTAAACTGAAGAAAAAATTAGATTTTAAATTTTTTTTTTTTTGGGAACGTTATATAGCAGAAAGTGAAAAATGTTGTTTTTTTTCAGAATTGTCACTGTTTTTTTTTATAGCGCAAATAATAAAAATCGCACAGTTGATCAAATACCATGAAAAGAAAGCTCTATTTGTGGAAAAAAAGGACATAAATTTTAATTGTGTACAGTGTCTAACGACCGCGCAAATGTCCGTTAAAATAACGCAGTGCCGAATTGCAAAAAAATGGCCTGGTCATTAAGGGGGAAAATCCGGTCCAGAAGTCGTTAAAATGAAAGGAAAGATGGACTTAGGCTTTAACAAAAAAAGATCCCTTGATTAGCATATGATATAAAACATAAGGTGGATTGGGGTTCCCTCTGCTGCAGGGTTTTGGTAACACTAAATATTTTGGTTGTGGGTACTGCAGTCTGTGTCCTGCTAAGAGTTTTTTCCTGGAGTGTCTGCTGTGCCTGCAGTGGCAAAAAAAAACTAAAATTGCACCATATCACATAAGCCATATTATTCTACATTTCTTTACACAGAAAGAAAAAATAAATAAAGTTGTCAGTGCACAATTAAATAAATATACATAAAAAGGGTGAAAAACACAAATAAGAATAACAATAAATAAAAAAAAAACTAATCAAAATATACTCACTTTGATGCACCATCTAAAATAAAGAAAAAAAACCTAAGAGTGTTTTACACCCCACTTTTCTAAAACTATAAACTAGACACTAGACCAAGACTGCTGGAGAGAAACCATATACGTAATAGAGTAGCTAAAAGGATGTGGATATTGCAGAGGGGCCTCAGAAAGCCTCAGGGGTCCCTGGGAACATATATTTACATGTATACATGAACATTTCTGGTTCTCAAACACTTGGGCGGTATGGTAGCGCATGCTGGCAGATTAACTGGACTAATCTAATAATGAACAGAGGTTTCAGCTTATTCTTTATTAATCATTTGCATCACAGCGTACCTTGTCAGAGTTTATAGTCATTGCTTTTGATCATGTTTAGAGATCATTTTTGGAAATAAAAGTTCAGAAATCCATTGGCCTCTTTTAATTTTTATCCGTATGACTTTTGTACACTAATATATTATCAAGGTAAGTATTGGCAGACTCCTGTAAGTAGGCATTTACTCCATCATCCATTTACAGGATGGACAAGGAAAAAAGGACTTGTGGATTTATATGGTGGAAAATGGCTTGCCTGGAACTGGCTTCTCTTCCTCTGCTTATCACCTATGCCATTTTACTGACCCTTATCAAAACAACAGTGCTGCTTCCACAAAAGTGTGGAAAATTGTTCCTGGATGGTGAATTGTTTTTGATCCCTGAGGTAGTGATAAGGGGTTTTGACACCCAATACCAGTGACCACCATGAGAAAAAATGTTTGGATTTAACAAAAATTTATGTTTCATTGGTCTTGCTGGTTCACTATAGGAAAGTAGTTCAGTGTCTGAAAGAAAAATGGGCAGAGTGTGGTACTCAATGCAATGCAATCTTCAGATGGGCACTGTTCATCTGTGAGTATAGGTGGATTATTACCAGGGCAGAGCTGTAATTTGGGTACCCTGGTGGATTTAAAGGGTTTGGCAAGGGTAGCTAATTTGTTAAGTGTTATCCGTATGCTGTTCCATAATTCTGAAGAAGACCCACAAAATAAGAGATATCAAAGAGTGTTTTGGGACCTGGAATATGCTTAAAAACTTTGGGTATATTTTACTCAGGCTCAGCTTTGTGGCTGTGACCTCCCTGGTAGTTATAAGGACATGCCCGGAGCTTGAAGGAAATGATAAGTATAGGGCATACATGACAGGGTGGAAGGAAAACCAGGCAGTAGGGGGTTAAATTAGTTGTTGGGATATGAGAGGTCAGGACTTTTACCTTATTGGCAGACCAGACGAGGTGATGGGGAGGAGCAGGAGAGAGAGTAGTTGGAGGCGAGGAGTGAAGGGGCTTCACTTGCAGACTGGAGATCATAGGAGAAACATTGCTCCCACCCACCGTGGGGATGCTGTGTTCTGTCGCTCTGCTAAGGAGGTTGGACGTTGGTGGTTGGGGTCCTTGACAAGGGTCCAAAACATGGTGTTGAATGATAAAATGGTGCGACCCATCTCCGGTATGGAGTCCTATAGTTCAGTGGTCCTCAACTCCGGTCCTCAGGGCCCACTAACAGGCCAGATTTTAATTATTACCTTGGGGAGATGCAGACTAGAGTACTGCAATCACTGAGCAGCAAATTATATCACCTGGGATGTATTTCAGTTTTCTTGCAAACCTGGCCTGTTAGTGGGCCCTGTAGGCCAGGGTTGAGGACCACTGCTATAGTTGGTCTTGTTCAGTGTAGACCGACTGGGTAGTGTAAGGTGGTAGGGGTCTGTGGTCAGTTAGGATAGTCCTCGAGGCAGTGTTTTGGCGGCTGGGGACAGAACCTAACTTAATGGTAACACAGACACCAAAGTTGTGGGAGA